>NC_140500.1:15324588-15467088 GCF_964271855.1 Acomys minous
CATATAAGGCACTATTAACTTGTCAACGTACTATAATGTAGATCTCCTGAACTAACTCATTTTGCATAATTGAACTTTGTCCCTTTGGGCAACATCTCCTCATTTCTGCCTCCCCTCAGGCCCTGAGAACCACTTACCTGCTCTGCTTCTGCGAGTTGAACTGTTTTAGATGTCACATTGGAGAAAGATCGTGCAGAAGTTCTGTTTCTGAGTCTGGCTTATTTCTCTTGCACCGTCCTCCAGGTTGCCCATGCTGTTGCAAAGGGCAGGATTTCTCTTTAGAAAAATCTATGCCAGTGCATGAGTGCATGTATCTGTATTTTCTCTAGCAGACACTGATGAACATTTGGGCTTTCCCCAGATCTTTTCAGCCTCACTTTTTGCATGTCTTTGTTCTACACAGAAAGCTTAGGGAAATGTCTCAGCCTTTTCTGCTAACAGCTCAGCATTGTTACTTCCCAGGAAATGACTATGTTTCTGCAAAGATGGTTGATATCACACCAAGTCTTGTTAACTGAATCATACCATCATCTTTATGAACAAGAGCCTTAGGTTTGGCCTGCCCAGGAGAGTCACCAGAGAGCTCCTATGTGATCCTGGTCCCTTTAGGCAGATAAAGACAGATTTCTCTGATGGTCTGAACTTACTCTTCCTTTCTATGGAGGTCTGTCTTTCTGTACTTTGTTCATTCATAACCAGGTCAAAACCAGGTCCCCCACGGGCCTCAAGCTGCAGAGAACCTCACACAGCACCACATGGCATCACTCCCAGCATTGGGGCAGCTTCAGAGAAGCCCTGGCAACATCCAGTTCCCTACAGTGTCTGGATCACTTGGGGTACCTCACCCTGTCCAAAGTCTATGGGCGTGGCAATCTGGCTTCTGATGGCTTATTGGTGCAGTAAAAGACTGCCACATTTCAAAAGCCAGTGGGTCCCATTGAAGGCTGCATCAGCAAACATTGGTTGTGGCTTTCAAGAGCAACTTTGGCTGTTTTCTGAGGCCCTGGCTTCAAGACAACGGATGCTGAACAAGCATCCCCAAAGATTCTTATCAGATTGTTTCGGGGAGGGCCCTGGTCACCCCATTGCCCCTAGAATCAGATGGACATGGATTCCAAGTTAGGCTCTTCTGCTTTCTAGAAGGATCTGTAAAGTCTTAATGTGAGCATAACAATGCCTGCTTCAATGGACAGTTCTCAGAAATCACAGGGAGTTTTGTACGTATCATCATAACAATGCGCTTTATGAATGATATAGTCATTTGTTTCCTTTTCTGTCTCTTCTCCTTAACTTGACTTCCTATTGTGTGTGTGTGAGGGCAGGGCACGGATGAACTCAGGTCATACAGTAGACAAGGCAGACTATAAAAATAATGAAAAGACTCGGGTGAAAAAAATTCCACCTCAAGACAGTAAAGGCAACATGAGAGAGAGAGAGAGGGAGAGAGAGAGAGAGAAAGAGAGTGAGAGAGACAGAGAGAGAGAGAGAGAGAGAGAGAGAGAGAGGGAGAGCACTCTATATCTAAAGAGGGAGAGAAATCCATTTTGCATTTTCCCAATTTGCAGAAGGATATGCTCAGGATTGGCTTTATTGTAGAAGATGGGGAGGGAATAGTGTTGAGGCTTCTTTCATTGATGTGTTTTCTTTTGCATGGGGCCAGGAACATATTAAGATAACACTGTGTGCTATGTTCCAAAAGTCCAGGATGGGAAATTCGGGACAGAGGTGAGAGGGCATGCAGACGGGACCCTGCGCCCACTCACTGACTGCTTAGGGTGGCCCTTGTTTCCTGATCCATGTTGGACATACTCAGTTAGCCACCCACTGAAAACAGGAGGCAGCCTGGAAGGAGTCTGAAGGTTGAGCTGGTGAGCCAAAGATACGAAAATGTCATCTATGAAGCTGCATCTTATCCGGAGGAAAGCTGAGATTCTGACTGCAGCCTCACTCGGATGGTGTAGGGTATCGGAACACCAGGGGAAAGAGCTTCGCGTGCTGGGCTATCTCCTACTGCCGTGTAATCCAGGAAATATTTCCCAGCCTCTCTGAGCCCGTGGCTCATAACATCCCTAAAATCGACCAGCCACACTTCTATCGGATGCTCTTTGTAATCATTCAAATTCCGTGCAAATCCAGATCATCCTATGGAATGCTGTTATTTTTTTTTAAATCTTTTTAAAAAGATTTATCTATTTATTATATACACAGTGGTTTGGTTTTTTTTTTTTTTACTGCATGTATGTCTGCATGCCAGAAGATGGCACCAGGTCCCCTTATAGATGATTGTGAGACACCATGTGGTTGCTGGGAATTGAACTCAGGACCTTTGGAAGAGCAGATAGTGCTCTTAACCTCTAAGCTATTTCTGCAGCCCTGAATGCTGTTATTTTTTTTTAAGGCCAGGTATTTTTGTGTCACTGATGAGGAACACAGCTTCTAATAACGTTGAATCCATGACCCAGGAAGGAATAGAAGCCAGGGTCTCCGTCTCCCCAAGAAGGGAGTCAAGGCACTGAGAGGGCTTGTGGGAGCATCTCAGCCAGGTGAGTATGTTCTGAAAAGGAAAGGACACCGGAGCTGGCAGAAGGCTTCTTCTGTGTGTCAGCCATTGGGTAGGAAAGCCAGGCCCAGAATGGAGTCTTTGATGAATTGCTGCTTGGCTCGGTTCCCAGAATGCCCGCCAAGGTGAAACTGCCCAAGGGAAGGGGCCCTGGCTGATCCACAGATTGATACTCTCTTAACAAGTCAATGGGGCGGACAATGGGGACATGTAAGGAATTGGGGGCAAGAGGTTTTCTTCTCCTTTAGCACCCCAGCTGCTGGGCTGGTTATTAGGAAGGATTAGCAGGAAGCAAGGGAAAGGCTGCAGAAGCCAGAGAGGGGTGCAAGATGCTATTTTTGTTCACCTTGTTACGAAAATTGGATTCTGGAATCTGGGAATGGTAGAAATAAAGCCAGAACTGGACGAATACAGGCTTTGGGGGAGCCATCAGTTTGAGCGTGTGAGACTAAGCTTTGACTAAGAGCAGGCAGGGCGGTCAGCAGCAGTAGCAATTACCCCAGCTCTGTCATGCAAATAAGGGATTCAGACTCCCAAAGAGTGCCTTGGACTGATAGGCCGATGTCAGGTCCTCCATGCAAATGAGGGATTGAAGCTCAAACTGACCGATCAGCTGGATGTCCGAGCTCAGAGGTGGGCATCTCTGAAAACTAGGGCAGGGTAGGTGCAAAGGGGGCTGGCCCTCATTTGCGTCTGTGTTTGTAGATGTTGCAGGTTCAGGTCGAGAGCTGCGTATGAGCCTTGGGTCCCTACTCACAGCCTTGCTTTACTTTACAAGGCAGGCATGGTCCCTGTGGGTTCTGTGCCCTTCTGAGCTGATCCCTATTGGGTTCAGTCTGGGCGTGGTCAAAGGGACAATATTGCTGCCCGCACAAGGACAGATTCCTTGACGTCAGTCACTCTCCTCTTTAGCACAGTGCAAAGGCAAGACGCTTCTTTTCAGGACTGGCTAAGGGTGGCTGCCTTCTTCTTCTTCTTCTTCTTCTTCTTCTTCTTCTTCTTCTTCTTCTTCTTCTTCTTCTTCTTCTTCTTCTTCTTCTTCTTCTTCAATGATTATTTAACTTTTTATTGAGTCTTTGTGAATTTCACATCATGTACCCCAATTGCACTCATGTTCATGTCCCTTTGTACCTTCCCTCTATCCTTGTAACCTCTCTGCCCCACCCCCCCCCCCAAAAAAAAGGGAAAAAACAAAAACAAAATTCATTTCGGAAGCTGTAGTGCATCACAAAGTATACCATTTTGTCCACACGTCTTCACCTACACTCACTGCACTGAGTCATTGGTCTGTTTCGAGGCTTCTGGGTTAGGCTACACTTTCAGCCCAGGATCCTACCTGGGACTCCTCTTGGAAATATTGTTGTTTCCCTGTGCCATGGAGCTGCTGCAGCATTGGAGCTGTATGACCAGCCCTTTCACTCGCTCCACCAGTTCATCAATGTGTAGATGTTGGGATGGGCCAACTTAAAGCCCTGTGTCTGGGCCTGGGTGGTAGCTGAGCAGGTCAGTCCCTCACCCCGACCCCCAGCTCTCCCACACCCACTCCACCAGGGTACACACTCTCCAGCACTGCCCCAGATAGTTCATCCAGTACTGCAGGGGCAGCTCTCCTGCTTTCAAGCCCTCAGGGCTGGATCAACTGTACCCACACCAGCAGAACCAGTTCTATTGTTCTGCCCAGATGAGGTTCAGGCACTGCTCTCCTGCGTCTGCCGCAAGTGAGGGGCTGGGACAGCTCTCCTGTTCTCATGACCTCGGGGCCAGTTCTCCTGCCTGTCACAGGTGGTGAAGGGGTCGGGGGAAGGAGGGCGTCTCTCCCTTGCCTCCGAGGTGGCTGCTTCTTAAGTACTTTTAGTAAGGCTTCCTCTGGAAAGATGGACAGAGGCAGGGACTCCTCAGGGAGTAGGGGAGGCAGGAGATGGAGGACAGCTTAATACTTCATAGTTTACTGGTTTATTTTGTTCCTTCACAACTTTGAGGGTTTTGCATTTTATGTGTGCGTATGGGTTTATGTATATTCATGTGCAAATATGCATGTGTGCATGTATGTGGAAGCCAGAGGTTGGTAAATGCCTTTCTCAATTGCTTTTCCACCTCATTCACCCCACAAGTGAATAGATCTTATTTATTGTGTTCATAGAAAACATTTAACTGTGTAAAACTTACAGGGAAAATGGCCACATCTAATAGCCACAAGAGTCAAAGTAGAGCTCAGGGCCATAATGAGTGGTCACAGGGCCTGTGAGGAGGTGTAGAGTCAGTCTCACTGGAACTGGTAGGGTCAAATTCTTGACTTATACCTCATATTGTTTTACTAGACGATTGCTCCTCTCTTCGAAGCACGAAGAGCTTCCATTACTGACTGATTCCCGCATTTCAAAATTCAGAACAATTTTTGAGACACCTAATCTCTCTCCCTTAACCTGGAGTTCACCAATTCTGCTAGGCTGGATGGGCAGCGAGCTCTCGGGTCGACCCACAGTCTCTACCTCCCCAGTGCTGGTGTTGCAGGCCTATACAGCCAAACCCAGTTTTTGGGGGGGGGGGTGCTGGGAGCTGATTCTTACTCATCCTGCTATGAGGCACAAAGCGCTCAGGGTTGTAGTGTACTAGAACTGGACTTTTGGAACTGCATATGATTTACAGTTTTTGTGAAGCAGCAGTGTCCAACTGGCATCTTGAAGTCAGCTGTGGCTGGAGTGTGTGTACACTGGAGTCTTTGGGTTAAGGGCCGTGGGTTAGAGGCAGCTACTCAATAAACTTCCGTCATCACATTTCCAGCTAAGGAGGTGCAGGACTCACACAAGTCCTTGGAGCAGCTTCTTTTCAAGCTCCCAGAATCCCCTAGTACTTCTAGCAATATCCAGGGACCCAATGCCCTGATTTAAAGCAACTACCTCTGTGAGTACTGGCTACCCTGGGCAAGAGAGCCAGAAAGAGCCGGAGAGAGCCGGAGAGAGCCAGAGAGAGCCAGTGTGACAGTGCAGCTCTTCGGAGAGTCATTCTTGGTAGAGTTAGCCCTCCCTAACCTCTTAGGAGAATCTTCTTTTTTATTTTATTTTATGTATATGTGTGTTTTGCCTGCATGTATATATATGTACCATGTGCATGCAATGCCTGGGAAGGTAGAAGGGGGCATTGGATTCCCTGGAACTGGAGTTACAGATGGTCGTAAGCTACCAGGAAGGTGCTGGGAATTGAACCTGGGTCTTTTGAGTGCTGTTACCTGCTGATCCATCTCTCCATACCAAAAGGACTCCTCTCTTAAAAAAAAAAGTCTCCTTTTCATGTGTATATGTATGTGGTGTGTGTGCATATGCATGTTTAGGTATGTGCAGACATGTGCGAATGTTTGTCTGGAGATCACAGGTTAATATGGAGAATCTTCCTGGATTGTTCTTTTACCTTATCCTTTGAGGCAGGGTCTCTTAATCAGACTCAAAGCTTGCCAGTACAGGAGCCTCATGTCTACCTTTTAAGCTTGGGATAACAGACCAGCCAATGTGCACTCCAGCATTTACATGGTCTGGGGATCTGAACCCTGGTCCTCCTGCTTGCTAGGCAAATTCTTCATCTGCCGAGCCATCCCTCAAACCCCTCCTTTCTGGCTATGAAAGACTGGGTCTTCCTAAGCTCCTGGGGGGTTGGCCTCTGTGCTGCGCTCCTCCTGTTTCTGCCTCCTGAGTGATGGATTCTGCTATGGTGTTCAGCTAAAGAAATGTGGAGGCTGTTAACCTAAGTCTTAAGATTCACAGGACCCAGAACATTTGCTGGTCTTGTTTTTGGTCTTCAGTGAACTAGCTGTAGGAGGTAGAAGTCCATGACCAGAGGACAAAAGAAGAGATAAATGTATCCCGAGTGACAAAGCCCTTGCCATCTGTCTGCTGCCTCCTCAGACCCCGACTCCCTCTCCGTAAAATCTCTTATGCATCCCCGACTGGCAAGAGACAGTATTTAAGGCCTATTTTTCCTCTTTGAGCACTCTTTCTCGATAGTCACCTTCTTTGCTGTAACACCTTGACTCTCAGCTTACCTGGCCTTTCTTTAGTAGGGGCTAAGGACGTGGGTTGGTCCAGTAGACCCAATACTGAGTGATGCTCTGGGATGGATAGGGACCAGGTTCCTTCTGCCTCAAGTCCTGGCTACTATCACCCTGGTGTGACTGGAGGGAACTGCTCTGCCCCCAGAACAGCCGCATTCTTTGATGTGGCAGCAGAGACAATCTCAGTGCTCTGAGTCTGCTTGGAACTCCCGGCCAAGGTTTTTCCTTCCCTTTCCTTGTCATTGGATGGCAATCATATAAAACCTAGATGTCAAGCTGTCACTAATTTTCCAACTGAAACATCTGGCCTTGGCAGATCCTGGGTATCTCGACTCTGGCTGAACTATTTTGACCTTTGTATGATGGATGGAACCCTGGAAGCACTGTGTACTGGCTTTTGCTCTTTTCTTCCTGCCAGAATTTTCTCTCCCCGTTTCTTGCAACTTCTCATCAAAACACATCACAACACAGCAAAACAAATATTTTAAAGGCCAACCAAACAGCAACAGAAATCGAACCAAACCCCCCTGTCAAAGAGGGAACCCCAAACAACATCCTCACCCACACCTCAGGGGAAGCAAACCTGCTGCTTTCCAGAGAGTGATGGAAATATGCTATTCAGAAAGAACTCAGCACATGAGTCACCCGCCACCCACTCTTTCATCTGTATGAAAATAGACCCATCATCTGCTTCCATGTCTAGTTTCCTGCCCAGAAGTCATTATCCTCTGGTGGCACCAGCGATAATTACTCCAAGGGACTGTTGCTGGCTGGCAGCAGGCAGTGCCAATTGGATGGAGTACCAGGCCTGTCTGGACCTAGCCATTCAAAGACAGGGGAAGGCAAAGAGCTGGGCTGAGCTATGGGAAGAGGGGTCAATGGCTGAGGCCAGCCTCAGCGACGGCAGTCTAGGTTCTGGGTCTAGACAAGGTAATTTCACTGCCGGAGGTCATCCCATAGATGGGTTAAGAGATAGCACAGGGATGGAGTGTGTCATGCCCAAAAGTGTCAGGCTGTTGTCCTTGCAGTCCAGACACACTGAGACTGGGAGATTTAAATAGGGACAGCTGGCATAGTACATGCAGATAAAAGAACACAATATCAGGACCTTAGTGTGTGGACTCTAGCGCATGAAGGAGTCCCCAGCCACTGCCTTGCCTCAGAGTAGACTTCTCACATCCTAGGAAGGGCTTGGAGTAGACAAATAGAAATTGGCACACTGTGGCTTGTGTGCTAAATCTAGCCCACTGCCTGCTTTTGTATCAGTGCTCATGTTTTAAAATGATTAAAACAAGAATAGCATTTCTAGGGCCTGTGAAAACAATGGGAAATTCAAAATTTGATAATCGTAAAGTTTTCTTAGAGAATGGTCATATAGATTGTCCTAGATAGCTTCAACTATCAACTTGACACAGCCTAGAGCTACCCAGAGAGGACTTGCTTAGATCACATTGGCCTGTGAGAGTTTCCATAGGGAGTGTCTTGGTGGCTTTAGTTGGTGTAGGAGGACCCAGACCACTGTGGGCAGCTCTATAACCTTGGCCAGTGATCCTTGGCTGTGTGAGAAAGTTTGCTGGGCATGAGCCTGCTGGATCCAGCAAGCAGCATTTCCAGGGTTTTGCTCCTTGTTTTTGCCCTGACTTCCCTCAATGACGGACTGTGAGCTGCAAGTGTCAATAAACCTTTTCCTCTCTAAGCTGCTTTCGGCAAGACTGTTGGATCACAGCAGCAGAGATCAACTATGATCTTTCCCAGTTGATGCCCGGGGTCTGAATGGAAGCAGTAGGGATGGGGCAGGCCGGAAGGAAGGTGGATCTAGATAGTGGGTAGGACCCATTTTTCATCCTTGTGACTATACCCCATCAATCTAGTGCGATCTTGGCTTCAGTTACTGTCTGGGACAGCCACAGTGCTGGAGAAGCACTTTGGATCGGAATCAAGACACCTGGGTTTGTCTCCAGTTGGTTCACTTGTTTCCCCAGCAGATGTGTAGTGAGATGGCACCATGCACCAGGAACGCACCTCTTAAAAACACACCCCAGAACCCCATGGAGAGAGTAAAACACACAGTTCACTTCTAGGAGAATCAAAGCAACACTGAGAGGCGATCTGTCTTCCCGGTCCTAAGCAGAGAAGTGCTTTTCCCAAGTTTCTTTTGGGGCTGTGGCAAATGCTCAGGTCACCTCTCAGTGATCCCACCTCACAGAGACCCTTGAGGTGCTTGGCAAAGCCCCAGGCTTTGAGATGCTTTCACTCCTTCGCTCTACTCTGCCTACAATCCCTTAAGTTACCCTAAAACCATGAGAACCTGAGTATGGAGCTCAGAACCCATGTAAAAGCTTGCTGAGGTGTGGTTGCTGCAATCCCCGTGCTGGGGAGGCAGAGGCCTGGGGTTTCTGGGACTTACTGAGCAGCCAGAAGGCAACTGGTGAGCTCCAAGTTCAGTGGCAGATGCCATCTAAACAACACAGTGGAAAGCAATGAAGGAAGACACCTGACTTTGACCTCTGACCTCCACATGAACAAATATGTGCACATGTACCATACACAAATGCACATTCCACATGAACACATATATATAGCACATAGAAACAGTGCACATGGTGCACGTGCATGCATGTGCATGTGTGTGCTCACAAACACACACACATACTCACACATACACACACACACACACAGAGAGAGAGAGAGAGAGAGAGAGAGAGAGAGAGAGAGAGAGAGAGAGAGGGAGGGAGGGAGAGAGGGAGGGAGAGAGAGTCAGAGAGACAGAGGCAAAGACAGACAGACAGACAAACACAGAGTGCCTCAGTGTGAAGTTCTAATTAACAAACTTGTTATAATGTTTTTTTAAAGCTTGAAACTATAGTCCTCTGGCTCAGGGATGGAGAACTGAAGGGGCTTTTTGTATTAATTCTTGATGAGTGATCTCCCTCTACGCTAGCACAGAGCACTGCAGCCCCTTTGTGGTTCACATTCCTAAGTGTGAGTTTATTGACTGCTTGTTTGAGCCCAACAGTCTTGTAAGCTAAATAATTTGGGAATATTATTCCTAGCATTCTAGAACATTCAAAGCAGGTCTTACTTCCACATTTGCTGTCCCATATGCCATTCATCTCTGGAAATGTCCCCACAAAGGCACATAGAAGTTTGTAAGCTCCTGGGGACCATCCTTCAAGCCAATCCAGATGACCAACAAGATGACGCAGACTTTATGTTCTCAGCTACAGGTTATTAGAGAATATATGTATGTATATCTATCTATATCTATATCTGTATCTCTATCTATCTATCTATCTATCTATCTATCTATCTATCTATCTATCTAGTCAGTTCCCCTGACTAGAAGCAAAACCCCCAGCCCCTTTGTAGTTTCGAGGATCAAACCCAGGGCCTCAAATTGGACGTTGTGTGTAATCCTAGCCCTTGGGAGATCGAGGCAGGAAGATTGCTATGAGTTCAAACCCAGCCTGGGTTGTAGAGTGACACCCCCTAGCTCACTCCTTCCCTCTCCACCAAATCCCAGAGCCTCACACACGTTAGACAAAGGCTCCACCATTGAGCTACACTCCCAGCCTTGCCTTTGAATTTTGTATGCTCAAATGGCTGCAGAACAGTGGAATACTCTAGTATCCACCCAACATTTTCCCATTCATCTCCATACTCATTTTCTATATTTATTCCATGGCTGCCACCTGTAAAGGTCTGGGATTGACTCTAGGGAGACAGGAGAAGAAACACACTAGCAGTTCAGTGATGCATGAAAGAAGAGACTAGACTGTAGTCGCATCCCTGAGATGAGAGGGGTGGAGGGCAAGATGAAGCAGGATGCAAGGGGGAGCTCAGCTCTGCCTGGAGATGCCAAGGCGCTCTTAGGCTGTAAGCTATGGTCCTGGCCTGCTGTAACAGGCAGGTATTCATGTAACATGCCCAATGCCCTGGGAAGGCCAGGCACGCTGTCTATGGCATCTTCCTGACCTAGGTGTCCAACAAATGCTTATGGATTTGTTTTACAGCACAGCAGGGAGCAGAGGGTGGAGGCTGGGAGGAAGGAGGCTTTGAGGGTAGAGGCGGTTGAGGGATGGTGGGAATCAAGGCCAGGTAGAAGCGGTGGGAGAGAACAGAGGGCAGCTGGTGGAAAGCCATGGCTTGGCAGGACGGTAGCACTGAGGCAGGGGTGGAAGCTGCGTGCAGCCTTCTCTGCTTTCTTGGGCATCTGGGGCTGGTAGTGCCATTGTCTAAGATTGCAAAGAGGGAAAGCATGAGCTACAGCTTTAGAGATCTGTGAGGGATGTAGTGGGATGTTTTTCCTTCCCTGTTCTGATATTGATTTCAGGTCTCCTGATAGCTTTTGACTCAGAGGACTTCCAGGCAGAGCCAGGATGAATGCAGTGGTGAGCTTCATTCCCCCGAAGGAATGCTTACATTGTTTCACAAGGAATGCTTACATTGTTTCACAGGCTTGTTGCTTTGGCCTGCGTGGGTCTGTCCTACACCTCTGGCCACAGTTTTGGAATAAAATGCCTATGTATCTTCGCATGCCACTGTATGCGAATGAGTGAATGAGGCTAACTCATTTTAATTTTCCTGGAAATCACTTTGTTTCAATGCAAAACCATCGTTAATCAACACAATTGTCATCACTTCCAGCCAAAAAAGAGTTGCTAATTACTCGGCTTGTGTGTGAGGTGCTCAGTGCTTGGTACCCACAGAATATTCTAGATGCCTCTGATGGTCAATCTCCATTGTCAACTTGACTGAAAAGCATGTAGGCAATTATTAAAACATGCCTCTGGGGATGCCTGTGAGTGTTTCCCAAAAGACTTAACCAAGGGGGAAAGGCCTGCCCTGAGTGTGTGCAGCACTATCCTATAGGCTAGCTGCTGCTGAAACTGCAGAGGGAAGGAGAGCCAAGCAGCTAGCTCAGGAGTTCCTTTTCTCTGTTTCCTCTGCAAAGCTTGAGCTGTTCCACCATGCCCCCCTTCTGTGCCTTCCCAGCTCTACAGACTGAAACCTCAGAACGCACAAGCCGAAAGAAATTCCCTCTACCCTAAGCCAGGTGGGTTCTCCCAGCAGGAAAATGGCTAGCCCATTGGAAGAAACACCACTGCTGGATCAAAGTGCCATTAAGTTCACGTGCAACAACGGACATGCCTTTGGGGCCCTCAAGGCAGAAGGAAGGAGACCAGGGAAAGCTCCTTTGGTCCCCCAGGAGGTCACCCCAGGGCAGTTGCATGGTGGAGCGATGGTCTTGGCAATGAGGTGGCTGCCGCAGGTCCAGCTGCCTGTCTTAGAGCTGAGCCTCCGCTTTACTCTGAGCACACAATTGCTTGAGTGAAGGAAATGAATGAAGAACACACAACAAAGCATCACTCTGGGCTCTCCAGCCCTCAGACCACAGCTACTTCTAAATAGAATTTCCCCTGTGGGGGGGGGGGCAGGGGGGATGTTCCCTCCCACCCCACTTCCTGTCACTGGAGGGCACACTGCAGGAAGCCAAGGACATTGCTTCAGGGAAGGCTGCCTTTTCTCTGTAAAAACCTCAGATCCTCGAAACTGAGTGGTTGTGGGTATCCTGAAAGCGAGTCAGGCATAGAAGGTGTGTGGGTGATTCCTGTTCCTGTGCCTTGGGCTTCCCCTACATGGACCCCTGTACCCACTCATTGGGAGAGAGAGACACAGGCCTGATAAAGCTCGGCTCTCTGTTCCTGCTGCAGAAAGCACAAGAAAGCCTTTGGCCAATGGAGTCCTCAGTGTCTCTCTAGAGCCACATCTAGCGGCCCCCTCATCCCCTCATGGCTCTCCTCCAAAGGTTACACAGTTCCCATAGGGGACCAGGAAGGGTTATTGAAAACAGCAGGTTTTTTTTTTTTTTTTTAAACTTCAGCACTTCTGGTAAATCTCTGATCCAGCATCTAGTGGTTAACCACTGATACAGGAAGTGACATTTAACGTTTTTATCACTCAGCCAGAAATGGAAGAACAAGGCAAGTCTGTGTCTGGGGAAGATGGATGGCTGCCCACCACCTTCATCTTAAAGGCACATCACCTCTTTTCCCCCTTGCAGAGCTGATAGGCTGTGCGTTTCCTTCAGTGTGCTCGCTTCACTGTTGGGGTGAAGCAAGGGTAGCAAGAAGGTGTTCTCAACCTTGCTGCTCTGGATGGGAAGGCACCCTTGTTGGCTATTGATAAGGGTGAAACGGACGGTACTCGGTTCCCCTTTCTCAGCAGCCGTTGCATGTGAGGACAGGCAGGAAGGAAATGAGCCAGGATGCCTGTGTCCCAGGCACATGAACCACAGACTCAGCCTGGGGTGGCTGTGTGCAGGAGGCCACCTGGCCAGCTGACACTTGAAACACAATCCTGCTGGCCATGGCAATGAGGGCAGTCAGGCAAGACCTTATGAACCCCGGACTCGGCAAAGAGGGAAGTCACCTGAAGCCTTATTGACCCCACTGAGGTGGTCAGTGCCTCTTAAAGCTGATGTTGGACACGGCAAGCCACGGTTGGGGCCATGGCTTCCGGGTACACTGAGCGGTTACCTCCACCACTGGATGCTTTCCGAGTTTTTGTACGTGTGTTAGAAATGAGGGGTTTTCAGTGTAGCTTCCAGGCAAATCTCTGGTAACAAGAATGCCAGCAACAATGATAAGCACTCTGAGTTCTAAGAGTCTGATATACAGCAGGTGAGCCCCACAGCCAGGACCCCATGCCTGGAGATAGCTGCAGCCTCAGGCCTCACCTCCCTGCCCAGCCTTTGCCCTGGAGACCTGAGGATGCCGAGAAGCTTCTACGGGAACCCTGCTGTGCATCAGACTCTGCCTTCCTGGCAAAGAGCCCTGTCTTCTCGTATGTATCAGGGTGCTGGGCTCTCTGAAAAATTTCTCCTTCTTCTGGCAGGAAATGACATGATGCCATTATGGAAAAAAAAAAAAGTCACTGGGTTACAAAATTGTCCTTTCTTTTCTCACCCTCTGCATCTGACCTCATGAATCCCTGGCTCTGTCAACACTAGGAGGCGGTGATGCCATAGGCTTGCTGGGTAGGTGCCACAGGGTCAGCAGTTGGTCAGTGTGAGGCCAGCTGCTCCTGTGAGTCAAGTCACCTGTTAATGTCTGCTCTAGCTTGCTCTGGGGACGGTTTGAGGTGACAAGCTACTTGTGGTCTCTTGGAGTCTCAGTTTATTTATGCACACACTTGCTTTGAAGAGCTCACAAGAGCTAGAGATTTCTGCGAAGGGAATGTGTCCACTTCTCTCCATGAGGGGGAAGGCATGGGCGATTTCAATGTGTTCCTGAAAAGGCTGAGCTGCGCGTAGTTGTCACACGGTCTGGGCTGTTTGCACCAGTGGCGGTGGGACTTTGTGCTGGAAGTAGCTAAGAGTCAAGGGGAAGGTCTTGGTCCTCTTTAGTGCATGTTGCTTGTCAAGCCCGCACTCAACTTAAGTGTCTTTCCATTTAAATAGGAGATTCTCTACACAGACTGTATGCTGACATGTTTATGGTCCTTATAAAAACACCGGGGCTGTGACTCAGTGGGTAAGAGCACTTTAGCTGCACAAGCGTGGGGCCTGAGGATCTCCCTACAGAGATCTTTACCTGACAGATCAAAGTCAAGCAAACAACAAAGCAAACTGAGATGTTTCCTGTGCCAAAGGACCCAAAACCACCCTGCATCTCTGAAGAACTGCAGTCTGCTCAGTGGTGCCCATGCCTGGCTGCCCATTGCTGGGAATTTAGAAGAAAAAATGCATGACCTGGTTGACCTTAAAAACCAGCACAAGCATTTGCACACGTGTGTATGTGGATGTTCATGTGTGTGTGTGTATGTGTGTGTGAGACAGAGTGCATGTGTATGTAAGTGCAAACGTGTGGGTGCGTGTGCTTGTGCATGCATGAGTGTGCAAGAGTGCATGCGTGTGTGCTCACATGTGGTATGCGTGCCCATGCTTGTGTATGTGCGGAAGCCAGAGGAGAGCATCTCCACATTATTCCCTTGAAGCAGGCGCAGGCTCTCCACTGAACCTTGGAGCTCAGCACATTTTAGCTAGGCTGGTGTCCAGTGGGCTCCAGGGATACATCTGTCTCCCTCACCTGCAGCATCAGGCTTGGTGCGGCTGTTGTTCCCAACTCCTTTGTGGGTTCCAAGGATCTGAACCCAGGTAGGTCCTCAGCGCCTGTGCAGCAAACATGCTTTTACCCATTGAGCCCCAGCATTTTTTTTATAAGGGCCTTAAGCACATCGGCTTACAGTCTGTGTAGAGAATCTCCCATTTAAATGAAGGGACTGATAAGTTTTTTTTTTTTAACACACAAAATATACCACCATGCAGAAAATTATATGCTCTGATTTTGGTAATTACAGGTTGCTATGGAAGCACAGAGGTAGAGCCACTAAGCCCAGCCCAGGAAGAGCTGGTGTAGGAGGAAACACTTCAGATGAGATTTCAAGATCAGGAATGAACCAGGTGACTCGGTATAGATGGGGCTGAGGTAAAGAGAGGTGAAGTCAGGAAGGGTGCGAGACAGGTGGGTAGGACTCAGGACAGGCTTTGCTGTCTCCGGAACTGTGCTAGCAGCTATGACCCATCTGTTAGAAGTAGGGTGTAAAGTGAGGGAAAAGGCAAGGGTGACTTCAGGTTTGTCATGGGCGGTGGGGTGGCTGCTGGTGCTAAGCCTCTGGGCTTGAGGCTCTATGTGGAAATAAGTTGACTTGTTTATGAGAGGTTCACGTGGGTCCTTGAAGCTGTGCAGGCCTGAGAGCTTCTGCAGGCAGCTCGTGGTGGTCGGTCGAGTCTGTCCAAGTGTCCCGTGGGCAGCACAGTCATCCTGAGAGCATCATGGGGCGATGTGTGCCTTGGGGCAATGGTGAGGGTGGAGGCTGAATTCTTTGCTTTTGCCAGCCCGTTCAGATTTCCAGGGCTGCTTCCCACTCAAGACACTCACTTCCTCAGCTCAGCCCACGCAGGCCAAGCCAGCATCCCCAAGGCCAACTGACAAGAAACTGCCACTTTCTGCTGCATTACTGAATCCATTTTTTTCTCATTTAAATAAGATCCTACTATCTGTATTCAGGGAAGAAACCCTCAAGTAGGACTCTTAAAAAAATAATAGTAATACACATTTCTCTTCTCTTCCTTGTTAATTCTTCCCTTCCCCCTTCTTTTTCTTCGTCCTACTCTCCCTTTCCTTAGTCTCTTCCCCTTCTTCTCCACTTCTCTCCTCTCCCCCCTGCCACCTCCAAAGCCAGAACCTCTTTGTATAGCCTAGGCTGGATTTGAACTCATGCTTTTCCTGCCTTAGCATTCTGAGTGTTGGGATCGCAAGCATGTGCACCTTACCCAGATACCTTTATGTTCTTATTAACAAACTGAGCTTCGAGTAGAGCCATGACAGGCACCCCTGCCTGGGGCCTTCCCTCATCTCCTCCTCTTCCTCCTCCTCCTCCTCCTCCTCTTCCTCCTCCTTCTTCTTCCTTTCCATTTTGTTTGTAGATACAGGGTCTTTCTAAGTATCCCTGGCTGTCCTGGTCTCACTTTGTAGGCCAGGCTGGCCTCAAACTCACACAAATCCACCTGCCTCTGCCTCCTGAGTGATGGGATTAAAGTGTATGCCACCATGCCTGGCCCCACTCATTTTCTTTCTTTTAAAAAATCATTCATTCATTCATTCATTCATTCATTCACTTTACATCCTGATCATAGCCTCCTCCTTCCTCTCCTCCTAGTCCCACCCTCACTCTCTCTTCCCCCTCCCTGCTTCCCATTCCTCAGAAAAAGGGAGCGCCCCTCCCCCACATCCACTCACACAGTTCATCAAGTTGTATCAGGACTGATCAAGTCCTCTTCCCCTGTGGCAAGGCAGCCCTGCCAGGGGGAAGTGAACAAAAAGCAGGCACCAGAGTCCATGTCAGAGACAGCTCCCATTCCTCTTAGTAGGTGACCCACATGAAGCCTGAGCTGCTCATCGGCTACATCTGTGTAAGGGGGCCTAGACTTAGTCTATGCACGGTCGTTGGTTGGTGCTTCACTCTCCACAAGCCCCTCTGGGACCTGGTTAGTTGGCTCTGGTCATCTTCTTGTCACACTTCTGTCACCTCCAGGTCCTTCTATCACCCACTCACCCACTTTCTCACAAGGCTCCCTAGGCTTTGTCCAATGTTTGGCTGTGAGTCTTGGCATCTGTTTCGATCCACTGCTGAATGGAGCTTCTCAGAGGACAGCTATGCAGGGCTCCTGGCTGCAAGCATAACAGAGTATCATTAATAGTGTTAGGAGTTGGCTCTCTCCCATGCGGTGGGTCTCAGGTTGGGCCAGGCATTGGTTGCACGGTCCTTCCTATCTTATCCTTTCACATCTTGTAGGCTGGGTGAATTTTAGGTTGAAGTTTTTGTGGATGGGTTGGTTTTCTCCCCCCTCCACTAGGAGTCTTGTCTAGTTAGAGGGCGTCCTCTGCAGTCTCCACAACCCCTGCTACTAGGGTCTCAGCTAGAGTCACCCCATATCCTCCAAGAAACCTACCCTGGCTTAGGTCTCCAGCTTGTCATAGAGATGCCTCCTCCACCTATGGCTTGGGTTCTCTCTGTAGACCTCTGTCCTCCCAGCTTCCCCCCCCCCCACCATGCTCTCTCCCCAGTTTGAAGAAGGCATCAGCACTCACACATCTCTGCTTCCTTAGTAAGATGCAGCGCGACCAGCTGCTTCATGTTACAGCTGCCATGATGGCGCTGCCCCCAACCTCCACCCTAATAAACCCTCCCTTAACTCACTGTTGTTAAGTATTTTTCATAGAACAGGTAAAAATAATTCATGTAGGTTGCTTAGTGTTAAATATAACAGCATAAGAGAAAGTGTGTTATAAACTGTAAACAAATAATTGTTTGATAGTGACTGCAGTCCACTTGTTGTCTGGATGACATGTACAAGCGAAGGTTGGAGTGTAATGAAATTCTAGCCCTAAACTCTCCTAGAAGGCCAGCATCCACTGTTGATCCTTTGATTCAGATTCTAAATGGAAGAAATACTGGGAGATACGGGCAAATTAGTGTTTGCCTCTGTTCCTTTTGTTATTTACAAAATATACTTTTCCCTGTATACCGTATAAATTTTTTTCTCTGCTGTCATTTCTCCTTGGGATTTTCCTACTGATCACATTCATATTGAGTACCACATTATAGCCATTTCTTCCTTCCTTCCTTCCTTCCTTCCTTCCTTCCTTCCTTCCTTCCTTCCCCTGTGTCTATTGAGTTCTACTGGGTGACCACTAGTCATCCAGCAGTGGGCAAAAATAGAGAGTTCATAGCTTCATGAGTGTAGCTTCAAGGTCAAGAATAGCAAGTGTGGGGTGAAACACATTACAATGGTTATATAAATAACAGTAAAATTTTAGTTCTGTGGAGTGAAACACCAGTTGGAGATGCCCAGTGTATGTTAGGGATTTGATTAAGATTGTAGGTATATTGTAGATGGACAGTAAGAAGACTTACTTGAGGTGATGCTGTTTTTGCACAGAAACGGAAGACAAAGAAGGGTTAATTAGATGAGGGATAGGGAGATTCAGAAAGATGACATGTCGACATATTGTAGAAGGTTGGGTGATGGATTTGTGGAACTCACAGAAGCCAGTGGGGTTCAACAGCAAAGGGATCCAGTAGAGACTGAGGCCCACTTACCCAATGTGGGCTTTGAAGGTTGTGTTGGGATCTTGTTATTTTAGCTGAAATATTTAAAGTTTTTCCTTTTGTTTTATGAGTATAGGTGTCTTGCCTGCATATATGCATGTGCACCATGTATGTGCAGTGCCCAGGATGGCTAGAAGTGGGTGTTGAATCCCCTGGGGTTGGACCTAAAGACTGCCATGTGGATTCTGGGAATTGAACTTGTGACCTTTGGAAGAACAGCCAGTGTTCTTAGCTGTGGAGCCATCTCTCCAGCCCTAAGCTGAAAACATTGTAGTCAGAATACAAAATGAGTCCAGATCTGTATGGGGTAGGCCAAGAAAACCAAGGACCATCCACTCTATGCTTCATCCCTGAGAGAGTTTGACTTGTAAGAGATTAGTAAACAGGTTTGATTGTTATAATTATATACGCAGTGCCATGAAAGTCTAAGGTGTAGGCTATTGAGAAGAATTCAAAGTCAGCTTCAAGAAAGCCATGTCTGAGCTAGGCATTGGAAAAGAGTAGGCATGTGCCTAGCGTGCTGAAGCCCTGGGTTGGGACCCCAGTACCGTGGATACACAGTGCACACACATACACCTCGACATAGGTAGGGGCTGTCCATGCTATAAGAAGTGGGAGAGAGAGAGAGAGAGAGAGAGAGAGAGAGAGAGAGAGAGAGAGAGAGAGAGAGAGAGAGAGAGAGTTGTAGAAGCAAAAGCAAATATCACACAGTTCACGTATATCATGTGCACCGGCAGTCACTAGAGGTGATTAACAATATCCTTTCAGTAGCCTTGTCCTTTCTAAAAGACCCAAGTTTAGATGTGAGCAGTGACAGTAAGCAGAAGGGGTGTCTGTCACCTCCAGGCAGAAGATTTTTGGTGCCTCTGTGTGTTTTGACATATCCTCTTCTGCTTTTGGCCACTGACAGTGTTCAGATGAGGATGGTGCTGCAGATGGGCCCCGTGGAGGACATGGAGGACGAGCGGGGAGTCGTGCTCTGTTCTAAGTCACTGAGATCTGGAGCCATTTGTAATAATGTCTCGATTCAGTTTGTCCTGACTGCTACAGGGATCTGCTGACAACTACAAAAGCTGCAAGGCTTTACATGACATAGAGGCAGACACCTTAGCCTGTGACACTTACCTGGGTAGTTGTTGGTAGACAACACGAGATTCTTGAGTCAGAGACAGCTGTTCGAGCTTCGTTGTTGCATTGATTCCTTGGCCCTCGAAAGCCTGTTATGTAGAGCAGCCCCGATGGATGATGCATCCACTGAGTTTGTGTCATGACCAAGGAACTCTATGCTTAGGAAAACCCATTTTGATTTGATCATTTGGCAGCTTCTACATAGCAAGATGCAAACTCCATGTCCATCTCTGTCCACATCCATGTCTGTCCATGTCCACTTTTGTCCACATCCATTTTTGTTCATGTCCGTCTCTGTCCACATCTATGTGTCCATGTCCATCTCTGTCCACATCCACTTCTGTCCATGTCCACTTCTATCCACATCCACTTCTGTCCACATCCACTTCTGTCCACATCCACTTCTGTCCATGTCCACTTCTGTCCACGTCCACTTCTGTCCACATCCACTTCTGTCCACATCCACTTCTGTCCACATCCACTTCTGTCCACGTCCACTTCTGTCCACATCCACTTCTGTCCATACCCATTTCTGTATTCCCTGAGTTCAAGTCAGTGCCTGCTATGTTGTAAGACAATCCACTGTTCGTGGGATTTAACTGAACTGATATTGAAAACATCAATGAAATAACTATAAAATTACCAATTTTGGAACTCTTTTTCTTTTAAACTTGGTTAAATATAAAAGATAGCCCCTGAAACTTAACCATGAGAAGATAAGGACCAAAGATGAGCAAACAACTATAACAACAACAACAACAACAATAACAACAATAACAACAAAATAAAAGAGAACAATAGTGTTCAGTGGAAATCCTATGGAAATTATTTGTCTATGGACCAACAAATGTTTATTCAATAAACAAAGAGCCTTTCATTAGAAAGAGGACCTGGTCCAGATTTCAAGCACCCTTGAAATTGATGTGCGAAGACTGTCAGAACTCAAATATGTAAGCCCCGTCAGCCAGCTGTGGTTTTGCCAGGTGAGGAAAGACAACCCTGCATTACTCCACTGACTTATGCCATGCCAACCGAATATTTACACTTGAAAAAAAACACAATAGTTCAAAAGAGCTTCATAAATTAGGTCTGATCCAGCTCCTGTCTTTAGCGAGTTCAGGGTGAGTTCACTGGGGATCTAGTGAAGACAACAAACAGTTCCCAGAATCTCAGCGTGCCCTGCGTTTTTATGGGTCTTTATACTCATTAGTGAGTAAATGCTATTAACTTTTAAGGAGGAAAACCACACGAAGTTTCTCATCATCCTGCTCTGGGTATGTGCTAGCCTCTGTCTTAAGACCGTGTGAGCCTTGATGGTTTGGTGTGTGTGTGTGTGTGTGTGTGTGTGTGTGTGTGTGTGTGTGTGTGTGTGTTTTGACGGTTTGTTGACCTGAAATTTTGACAAGTAGGGAACCTTCTTTAAGTAAAAGGGTGCAAAATCAGGTATGGACATGAATGTTTAGAATGAGAAAAGAAATAATGTAATGGCATTTTAGTTTACTACCTATTAAAATATATAATCATTTTAGCTATTTACTCAAGTTTCTTTTTTTTTTAACTGATTGAATTTATTCCCTCATTTTCTTGGCATTTTATAAATTTTATTATATTTTCATTGATGACAGTATTTCATGTCAAAGCAGCAAAATTTAAAAATTTTTTAAAGTGTATTGTGTGTGTGTGTGTGTGTGTGTGTGTGTTCACATTATGCACATTTATGTGTAGACGCCACAGCTCAATGCTGTGTATCTTCCTCAATCTCTTCCACTTTTTTGAGACAGGATCTCTCACCAAACCTGGGACTCATGTATTTGGCTAGGTGTCTGGGCAGTGAGATCCAGAAATTCATGTGCCTCCATCTTCCCAGGTGTGGGCTTGCAGACCTGTGCTGCCACAGCTGGCTTTCAGACATGGATGCTGTAGATGTACACTCAGCTCCTCACGCTTGCATGGCAATCTTTGTCTGCAACTGAGCCATACTCCAACTGTCCTCCTAATGTGCATGTATTGACCTGCTTCTCAGTAAGAGTATCAATTAAGCCAGGATTTTATCACCTCTCTGTGTGTCTCTTCTTTTTATATGACTTTAGCTACTGAAATTTTGAATTAGCTCTTTGAATTCATTTGTTTTTGAAAATATATTCCCTCCCTCCTTCCCTCTCTCCCTCCCTCCCTCTCTCCCCCCTCTCTCTCTGTGTGCATGTGTGTATGTGTGTGTGTCTGCTTGCACACTTGTGTCATGGCCTGTGTGTGAAGGTCAGAGGATGACTTTGTGCAGTTCATTCTCTTATGTTGGATCTGAAATAAAACTTAGGTTTCCAGGTGTGAGCTACACGCACATTTATCCGCTTTGCCATCTTTCCGGCCTTATCTTTAACTGTTATACAAAAACAAAATTGTAGGGTGGAGAGGCATCTTCCTAAGATGTGAGTTCGGTTCCCAGCACCTACGTTAGGTGGCTCACAACTGCCTGTAACTACAGCTCCAGGTGCTCTGACACCATCTGGCACCTGTACTCTCTTTTAAAACCCACCCTCATATATACATGCTTAAAAGTTAAAGATACATTTTTAAAAGGACACCAAACTGGCCAGGCAGTGGTTATACACACCTTTAATCCCAGCACTCAGGGAGGCCGAGGCAGGCAGATCTCTGTGAGTTCGAGGTCAGCCAAGGCTACACTGAGAAACCCTGCCTTGAGAAAATAATAATAATAATAATAATAATAATAATAATAATAATAATGATGGTGATGGTGGTGGTGATGGTGATGATGATGATGATACACAAAACTCCTCAAACTGCAGTATTCATGAAGGTTACATTTTGATACCTGTATAAACTGCATAATATATAAATCAGGTTAAAGCTGCTTCCTCGAGCATACCATTTTTATGATGAATGCTTCCAAACTCCTTTCTTCTATCTATTTTTTGGAAATGTACAGCACAGCATTGTTATAATTTCATCACAGTACATTATATTACTGTTGTTATGGTCACTCCACTGTGTGATAGCACATCTGAACTTCTGGATACCAACTGTAACTTAGTTACAATGTTGATGGACTTTAACAAACTCTAACTTAGCAATCTCATTGAATGCAATTGTCCCTTTTTCTTCTGAGGCAGGTCTTGCTACATAGCTCTGGCATTTAAGTCCTAATTTTCATGGTATATTACAAATTTTATGTTCTTTTAATTGATGTCATTGTTTGGTGTCAGATCAGCAAAAAAATCAAATCTCTTATAATGTATCTTATGATGAATGTATTAATTGTATTATAAAATAACCCAACAACATATCATTATATCTAATTGAACTATATCTCTGCTCTTCCTCTTTACAAATTCCTTATTGCCTTTGACATGATCAAATTATTTTTTATTATAATTTGCTTCATGTGTGATTCTGCGGAGTGAACTCAGGGCCACATACATGTTAGCTGCCACCAAGCAGCACCCTGGTTGTATAATTTGCTTCTTAGTGTTAGGATACCTATTGATTTTATTGCTCATTTTTATTGGTTTTAATATATATTTTGTCAATTTAGCTTTTGTATTTGTAAGTTTGTTTTGTTTTAGACAAGCTTTTGCTGTGTAGCCTAGGCTGGCTTTGAACCTGTGATTCTGCTGCCTCAGCATTCATAATGCTGGGATTATAGGCGTGTACTCCATCACCCCACATATGGCTCTTTAATAATTAAAATGTAAAACGTTAGTCAGAAGGCTACACCTTCTCATCTGTCATAGCAGAGCCTTATAAAGCATCTTGAGGTGTTGGAGAGATTGAGGAACTAGGTTGGATGAAGATCTTAACTTAGCATGTGCTTTGACCAGAGAAACTTTGTTAGAGTTGAGCTATGATGGGCAGACCAGGCAAGGAGAGACGGAGTCAGTTGTGTTATAGACCTGAGGAAGGTGAGGGCAATTCACTTGGATTGGAATCAATCCAAGGAGACAGAGTGGCACGGTGAGAACCTAAGAGGAGGATGGCCAGACCTGAATCGTCTTCTGAAAAACGACGCTGTCTTCCTTCCTATGTAGTTCTAAATTTTTTCTGTGAAAAATTAGGTGGGTGTGGTTGTGTGGATTTATTTCTGGCCCCTCTATTCTATTCCAAGGCTACATAGGTCTCTTCTTCTGCTAGCACCACACCATCTTTGTACCTATGGCTCTGTAGCATAATTTGAGGTCAGAAATTGGGATACCTTGGTCCTGGTGTTTTGCTTAGCATTGCTTTAGCTATTTGGGGTCTTTATCTAAGTCTCACTATAGAGATCTTTGCAATATCCATATTTATTGTTGCATTATTCGCAATAGTTAATAGAACTGGCCTAGATGCCCACCAACAGAGTTTAGAATGTGGTATAGATTCACAATGAAATCTTATTCAGCCATAAAAAAAAATCATGGCACTTGCAGGAAAGTTGCTGGAGCAGGAAATTGTTATGCCAACGGAAGTAACTCAGACAAACATTGTGC
Organism: Acomys minous; assembly: GCF_964271855.1. Lineage (NCBI taxonomy): Eukaryota > Metazoa > Chordata > Mammalia > Rodentia > Muridae > Acomys > Acomys minous. Next base: position 15,348,479 of record NC_140500.1, read on the forward strand.
ATCATTTTTATATGAGGTCAAAACAGATACATATCGTTTGTATGTGTGTGTGTGTGTGTGTGTGTGTGTGTGTAGATTGTGAAATTAGAAGAGACCAACTGTGGTTCCTATTTGCCCATGGTTAGGTCTCAGTGACTGTTCACTGTCCACTTGCCCTTCAATCTTTTGAAAACCTCCTGTTCATTTCATTAGGCCACTTATTGATTGGGTTGCTTGATTTCTTGCTATTTGGTTTTCTGTTTTCTTTGCATATTCTAGATATTGATCATTTATCAGATATATAGCTTGCAAAAACTTTGATCCCATTCCGTAAGCTGTCTCTCTATTGTCTCCTTTGCTTTGTAGAAGCTTTAAAGTCTTCTGAGATCTCATTTGTCAGTTGTCATGTTTATCTGCTAATTAGGCAGCTAATTTTAATGTTGCAGCTGAAATAGCAAAAGTCCTGGTCACAGTATACAGGAAGTACTTAAGATGAAAACGGTTTTTAAAGCTATATTTAACTTCAGTACTCCCATGGTTTGAGCACTTTGCCACGCACTCCCCCATGATAACAGGGTGGTAGTGGGACACACATTGTACCAACCTGGGAGAATACCCAGCTCAGACTGAGAAAGTACAGTGCTAACTCTTCTATCTTTATTTGCATCCTTCAATAATTTTATCTTTTTAAAATTGGCTTGCGTAGAGTGGCCAAATTAATTAGATCACACAGGAGGATTAGGGAGGATAAACCCTTGAACAATAACGTGCCGTTGTCAGCATGGGCTCTGTAGGAGAGTCCCTCCACAGCTGGAAAGAGCAAGCCTTCCCTCAATCTCCATAGAGAGATGCATCATGATTCCTATTAATTAGAAGAAAATTAAAGCGACGGCAACACATTGGCTTCTCACCAGGATGGGTGCCTGCTACAGAAGACCTAAAGAGAGTGCCAGAAGCCCTTCCCCAGGTGAGAATGTAACACCCTCAGGTACGAACACTGTAAACACCACGCTAGGAATTGAAAGTGGAGGAAGAGCACGGAGCTCTCTTAGACCTGTATGTCATTTCAGGTCTTAGCCAGGATACTCTACTGCATGTGATAAAAACAACTGTACCCCAAGTAGCTTAAGCAGAACCTTAGTTCTGGTAAGAGGGGCCACTTGTCTTGTTGCTGTTACCACTGGCCTCTGTTTCTTTTCTTTTCTTTCTTCCTTTTTTAAAAAAAATTTGTTATTGTTGTTTGATGCAGGGTTTCTCTGTGTAGCCTTGGCTGTCCTGCACTCACTTTGTAGACCAGGTTGGCCTTGAACTCACAGATATCCGCCTGCCCCTGAGTGCTGAGATTAAAGGCATGTGCTACCACACCTGGCTCATTGGCCTCTTTCTATCTACCTGCCCCATGGTGACTCAATCCTGGCTCCATGCTTGGGAGCCTCTCCTTGTGGGGTCATAATGACCGCACAGCTCCGGGCTGACAGGACATTACTTCTGCACTAGATTAGCACTGGAGCAAAGAAGACCCACCTTCACTGCATGGAGTGTTGGCGAGCATCCTCTAATCCTCTGAGTGGATCCATAGAACAAAGGCAAAGGAAAGGCATAGCCACTGTGGTGGCCATTTTTGCTTGTCATTCTATGCTGACATACCTGTCAAGAGGGAACCATAATTAAAGGGTTGCCTTTATCAGATTGCCCTGTGGGCACCTCTGTGGAGTCATTTTCTTTTGATTGCTAATTGATGTAGAAAGGTCCAACCCACCTTAGGTGGGCAGATGGGCCTCTGCTGTTTAAGAACAGTAGTTGAGCATGAGCCAGCAAGCAAGCTGGTAAGCTAAGTAGCATTTCTCTGTGGTCTCTGTTTCAGTTCCTGCCTCTAAGTTCCTGCCTTGAGTGTGTGTGGTCGCTGCCCTTGATGATGGATTACAGTCTGTAAGTCAAATAAATCCTTTCCTCCCCAAGGTGCTTTTGGAGGATGGGTTTATCATAGTAACAGAAAGCAAGCTAGAACACCCACCTTGTTCTTATTTTGTCATTGTTTTTATCTGAGATGAGATTTCATATGTGCCTCAGATGACCTTGAATTTCTGGTCCTCTTTCCTCCACCTCCTGGGGGCTGGGGCCACAGATACACAGATCTATACCCTCTACACCTCTACTGAGGGTGAAACCCAGTGCTTTGTGCATGGTCTACAAAGCAGTCTATCAACTGAGCTTTCCCTGTCTTGAACTGGGACACTTATCTTCTCTTGCCTTTGGACATTGGAGCTCTTCCTTTTCCTTTTAAAAAATAATTTATTCAGATTACACCCAGATTGTTATCCTCTCACTTGTATCTTCCCATTCCCCCGACCTCTCTCTTTCAACACTGGAGTTCTGAATGTCCAAGTCTTCATCGTCTAGAATTTAAATGAGCACCCTCCACTCTTTGGCCTCAGATTAAATTACACTACTGACTTTTCTGGTTTTACAGCTTTCAGACATCAGATGTGATGTGATAGCTTCGTAATTGCATGAGCCAATGCCCATGACCAATCTCTGTCTCTGTCTCTCTGTCTCTTTGCCTGTGTTTATCTGTCTGTCTGTCTGTCTGTCTCTGTCTCTGTCTCTCTGTCTCTGTCTCTCTCTGTCTCTGTCTCTGTCTCTGTCTCTGTCTCTGTCTCTCTCTCTCTCTCTCTCTCTCTCTCTCTCTCTCTCTCTCTCTCACACACACACACACACACAAACACGTACTCTTTTGTTAGGTGATGGCTTCTACCATATTAACAGACAGCATGAAAGCCCTCACAGACAAAGCCTCCATACTCTGGACTCTCACACTCCAGAATCAGGAGCCAAATAAGCTTCTTTGTTCATAACTTACCTAGTGTGTGTTATTTCTGTTATACCATCAGAAAACTAAGACATCGTTCCTACAGGATCTTTCTGGTCCCTCTTACTCTAATTCTTTTCTCTTTGTTTGCACAAGCTGCTACTGTAGCTCAGGGGGACCAAACAACTGTAGAACTGATAGAGATGAAAAGCCACCCCATCTCATAGGTCTCCCCGAGATGCCAGCAGCTGCCACATGCCTGTGCCAGGATAGCAGCCCATTGGCGAGAGTAGCCTCTCAGCTGCCATAACAGGGGGAACTTGGCTATTAGAACCTAATTAAGAGATAATTAATAAAGAGGAGCTCCAGTTGAAGCCTGCCTAGTCTTCATGTGAAAAAATATGTCTTCAATAGTGGTCAAAACTCTTCTAAAACCACATACCTTATGGGGATTTATCAGAATTTACCAAATCAAGTGGCCTAAAGTGTTTTTACTATTCTCCAAGAAGGGTGAACACTGCCAGGCTCCCAGTCATCGTCAGACATATTGTGGCACCTGTGCCTTCATCAGAGACTGGAAGGAAAGAGAAGGTCTGGAATTCCACTGCCTTGGGGACCGGCACATGCAAAAATGGGGATGCTGAGCCATCAGGTGTGCACAGTTAGGCAAGGATCCTTTGGATGCTAAAAACCGTTGTGTGCCTGAGGGATCAGAACGTCCCAAGCCACACGCCTCCTCAGGCTTCAACTGCGACACAGGGTTGCCTCCAGAAAGCTCTCTCCTGAGGAGAGGGGCAGGAAGTAGGAATAACCCGGCTCCTAATCAATCTGTGGGAGATCCAGGCACATCCTTTCCTATGCTTGTGTTCTGAAGTTATCCCCAACAGGAAAGTGGGCTCAGAGAACAAGGGCCTACATCTGATAGCCTCTGGGCTTCTGGGTAGAATTTAAATGCAAGTGTCATCATCTCCTTCACATCTATTGCAGACTTCTGTTTGGAGAGAGAGAGAGAGAGAGAGAGAGAGAGAGAGAGAGAGAGAGAGAGAGAGAGAGAGAGAGAGAGAGAGAGAAGGCAGGGAGGGGGAGGAGGAGAGGGAGGGAGATCACACCATGATAGTAGAGGGTATTTGAGGCCTGATCTCTTAATGCTCCTACACTGAGGATTAAATTTCAAACCCAGCCAAATGTGGTGACACACACTCACAACGCCAGCACTGTGGAGGCTGACCCAGGAGGATTGAGAATTTGAGGTCATTTGGATTCAAAAGTCAGTTCCAGGCCATCCTGGGCTGTATAATGAGATCTTGTTTCAGGGGGTGGGGGGTGGGCAGGGAATGTTTCAAGCATGAATTTTGGATGGGACAGCCAACCAAAGCAAGTGAAGCTCAAGTCATCATCCTGTATTCACTTCTGGGGACACACCCCGACTCTTGCCAAGTCTGAACTGCCCAGTGGGGCTTCTTCTCATCCCTAAATGGAGAGCTAAGGGGTAATCAATGGCAATTAACGGCAATGAATGACTGCTGAGAGGGAGGAGGACTCCAGGGAGGAGTCCTTGAGGGGCAAGCCAATTCCAAGCAGTCATCCCTAAACGGAGGTACATATGAGCTGCATGAACCCAGCAGGTTGTAGTTATAAATTTATACATGTATATATATCACAATAGTAATTACGGAATAAGAGGCCATGAAATTGAGAAGGAGTGAAGGGGGCAGGGCAAGAGTTGGAGGGAGAAGCAGGGGGGTGCTGTAAATGTGGTACTCATTTATGGAAAAATAAATAATAAAAATATACATATGACTTAAAAATAAATAAAATGTTGTACATTTAAAAATCCTTCTTAGAAGTTTTGGGTAACATTATGGTGTGGCTTGCTTTAGACAGACACGCACTCTCTCGATAGGCTTAGGGGAAGATGGCTGTGTTGTAAGAATCTTAAAGAAATGAAAATGTAAAGATGGGCAGCTGTCAAAAAGTCATGCTGTCTGAAGTCATTTATTGGCCATAAATTATCCTAGCAGAGGGTGAAGCCATCCACTCACCCGGATTTTGAGTCTGCTGCGCATCCAGAGAGAAAAGGATCCACGGGCTATAAGTGCCTCGCCTTTAAGCTCTTACAAAACCGCATTTCTACGTCAGCAATGTGGAAGCTGGAGAGGTGGCTCACTGGCCAGAGCACTAGCTGCTTTTTATAGAGGACCTGGGTTTGGTTCCTAGCACTCAGGTCTCACAGCTGACGTACGTCGAGCTTTGTGAGACTCCAAAGCCTTCTTCTGGCCTCAAAGACACCTGCCACTCACATACACATAATTTAAAAAAATAAAGGAAATCTGTAAAATTGGCAGACTATTTGAAAGAGGATGGGAAAATAAGCATCTTTCTCATCAAAAATCATAAAAAAAAAAATAAGCATCTGGGAATCGATGGTAACCACATTTTGTGTCTCTGTTCCCCCCTCCCCCGGCAAACTATCCAAGGGCATTTTATTTTTTTAAAGCAGGGGTCACACTAAATGTGGTGGCGTTTTGAATGTGAATGTCCCACTTTGGCTCAGGTATTTGGTGGTCCATGGCCTTGCTTCACTTCTAATTTGATCGTCTTGCTTTGTGTTTGGTGTTGAAGAGATGAAGATGTGATCTCTTTGCTCCCTGCTCCTGCTGTGTTTCCCCGAAGTGATGGACTCTTTCAGCAATGCCTGCTCCGTTAGTGATGCCTGCTCCATTAGTAATGCCTACTCCATTAGTAATGCCTGCTCTGTTAGTGATGCCTGTTCTGGTGGGCCCCCGAGAGTGCTGCTGGCTGCTTCTTCTTCTTCTTCTTCTTCTTCTTCTATTTCTTCTTCTTCTTCTTCTTCTTCTTCTTCTTCTTCTTCTTCTTCTTCTTCTTCTTCTTCTTCTTCTTCTTCTTCTTCTTCTTCTTCTTCTTCTTTCTTCCTCCTCCTCCTCCTTCTTTTTTCTTGTCCTCACCAACAAGACAAGTTGTTTGCTTGCTTACTTGGCTGGTTTTGTCTTGTTTTGCTATGAGTAAGGCTCAAAGGGTGGCCCAGGGTGGCCCAGGGTGGCCTTGAACTCACACTGTTCCACCGTATCCTCCCAAGTGCTGAGGTAACAGGCACGGGCTATCACACTGACTGAAACAGGTGTATATCATACATATTTAGGCAGCCCTGGCTGTCCTGGACTTACTCTGTAGACTAAGTCAGTCTCATACTTGTAGAGATCTGCTACTCTCTACAAGTCAACTGGATTAAAGTCAAAACACCATACACCCAGCCCCAAGCTTTAGTTAGAAAAAAAGTCTTCTCTATTTGCTAATATATAAGGTGAGAAAAATGGCATCTCTTTGAGTCAGCTTTGGCTGGGTATCTTTTCATATGTTTATAGGCCATTTGGATTCTCTCTTCAGTGACTTGCCTTTTCTGTTATATTGAGTAGGGTTAACAGTAACAGTGTGTTATAGATACATTTTCTTTATATTCTGCATTTGACTTTTTCATTCTTTCCTGTAAAAAGATATTTAAAATTATGTATTGAGTTTATATATTTTAAACATTTCAAAATTACCCAAGCAATACTGTTTTCAACAACACCAACACCAACACCACCAACAAAAGTAAAATATAATAAACCCAAAGAAAACAATAAAAACCACTCATGGCTATACTACTTCCAGGCAAGCACCCATATGTAACTTCATAACTGGGGGGGCCCTCATCTCCTGTCTTCTCCACACATTTCATTCCTTGTTTAAAACATCCCCACTGGAGAACAGAACTCTGAAATACTGACAAGAAAATACAGGGAAACTTGAAGGTGGATGCTCTTTATAGAGTCGTAAGACTTCAAAAGTTACAACAGATGGAGGAGCTGTAAGCGGTGCTTATTGGCCAGGACAGGAGCTTATGGTTCATAGGGTAACGATCTAAAAGGCCTTTCCCTCGCCATATTCACCTCTAGAATAAGGAAACCCGCCTCCTCCACCTCAGGGCTGAGGGTTGAGCCCAGGGCCTCATACACGCTATCACTGGGCCCCAACCACTAGGAAGATTCTTATAAGCAGTGACGTCTCATAAACACTGTTGGCCAGAAAGCAATCCAGCTGTGCTCTGTGTCGTCCACACTTAAGTGAACTTCCACCACGACTTTTTTTTTTTCTATGTCTATACCTCATTTGGGCTGTGTTCACTGTTAGTAAGTCAAGGACTAAACTGAGCTATGCTTTGAAATGTCTTCTTAAAAAAAAAAGACTACACTGCAATGCTCAGGAGGCAGAAGCAGGCCTCAGAGCACAAGGCCAGATTCATGGAAGCAGCAAGTTCCAGACCTGCAGACAGGAGAGGAGGAATCGGCCATTGACGGAACTAAGAGAATGCAGTCAAAGTTTTAATACATTTTCATCCATGTTGGAACCAACCAGAAGCTTAAAAGCCACAGAACGTGTGGGCATCTAAGCAAGACCTCCTTAGGCCTTCACTGAGGCTGGTCAGGAAGAGCTAGCAGCGGAAAGAGAGACTGATGGGAAATCCCACATGAGGATTCTGTTGCCATAGAACAGCGGTTCTTGACCTTCCTAAAACTGCGACCCTTTAATCCAGTTCCTTATGTTGTGGTGACCCCCAGCCATAAAATTATTCATAAGTGGAATACTTTTGCGGTTATGAATCATAACGCAAACACCTGTGTTTTCTGATGGTCTTAAAGAGGTCGTGCGTGACCCACAGGTTGAGAACCACTGCCACAGAGGACAGGGACAAGATATTTAGAGGACTTTTGGGGCTTGCTCACCAGTTGGCTTGTTGTTGATAAACATTGCAGACCTCCAGACTCTGGCCTCTAAAACCATCATGGGGGAGATAGCGTGTCTTTAATCTTCCATTCCCGTTTCACGCTCCCCGCTCCGGATGGGTCTGTTAGAAGCGGGCCAGTGATATGCTCAGATAAAGCAGGATGACCTGGGGCTGGGACCGTGGCTCAGTTGCTTACATGTTTGTTGTATAAGCACAGGGACCTGCATTTAGATCCCAGCACCCACGAGAAAACAGGCACAGGGGCAATTCTTGCAATCCTAGCACTGGGGAAGGGCAGGTTCATCCTAAGTGCTTGCTGGCCAGCCAGTCTCGCTACTTCGTGAGCTCCAGGGTCAGGGAGAGACTCTGTCTTTAGAAGATAAGGCGGCGAGCGACTGAGATGTTCTAAGTTGACTTCTAGCCTCTACGAGTGCGCTAGTACACATGTGCCCGCCTGCACAGAAGCACGCGCACAAACGTGTACTCACATAACACATCCCCCGCCCCATCCCTACATACCATAAAAACTGAGACTGGCTAGTCTAGAGGAAAGGAATGATAGTGACCCAGATTTCACAGCTCTGATGGTTTCTCTTGTGACGGATCTAGAAGGAGCAGAGGGAGAATCCGGCCATCGGTTGGAATTTCCGGGGAGCATGACCTGTGCTGAGCACACAGAAGGCAAGGCTACTAGTAAGAGCCGTCTTGGGTCTTAGCAGTGACTGGGCGTGCATTTCTGCTGGAGACAGGACAGTCATCAGGGAAGGTTCCAGTGTGAAGAACGGGGTGTGAACCAGATCACCACACAAAAGTAAATGCGTATTCTGAGGTGTAAGCACCGTGTCTTAGAACACTGGGTGTGAGGAAAGCAAGGGGCATGTGGTGCCGAAGAAATGACTTTTGGTCTCTTCTGGGCAGTGGAGAGAACAGAAGGCACTTAGCTGGGAGGGAAGGCTGAGTTTCAGCTCGAGGGATTTTTGAAGTGGACCCTTACCCATCCTACTGGAAGTCACCATGAGTCACTGAGGCTGTGCTAACCAGTCTCTTCTGGTCAGGAAACACATAGCACATGCATGCTCACTGCCTTGAGATCTGAAGACTTGCCATCAGTTTGGAAGTAAAGTCTCTCTAAAATCTGCTAATTTTCTGGAAAAAAAAAATCTGAAAAGTTTGCCCAGTGAAGAGTTTCTTAAAAGAAAACTCTCTCTTGTCCAAGAAAATAACCAGGAAAGAAATCAGAAAAACTCTTTTTTCAGATCTCCCAATGTCTAAATATATCAATATACAAAACATGGTAATTTTATGAGTGAAACAAGATATACATAATGTATTTTTTGTTCCTAAACTAACAGCATGACTTTATATCTATAAAGGGCACTAAAAATAAGCTTGCATGTATTTCAATTCCTTGCCCCTAAGTTTTTTTTTTTTAAGAAAAAAAAATTTTTTTTTTGGCATGGCCTAAAATTTCTGAAGAATATACGTATTGAATCTGTTCTTTTGTTCTTTCTGCCTCTCAGTGTCTATTCTATTCCTATGAAGTTTAGAGGTAACAAATAATCTGTCCTTTTAGCTTAAATGGTTGGTAAGGATTGACCCTGGGTAATGCTTCAAGGTGGCCCGCTTCATCTGTTCATGGCTTTAGTTTTGACAGGGCCTGCCAAGTACATAGGCCTGCGGCACGGCTGTCAAAGGACCACAGAACCATACAGGCAGAGAGTAATTCATCATTATGACATCCCCAGGGCACTCAGGAAACCATCTTGGAGTCTGGACAAAGTAGTTAGAGGCCAAGAGTCTTACTTACGCTCTGCCACCAATGCCAGTGAGCAATGAGGAGGGTTGTCACCTTCTCTGAGCCTCCCGTTGGCTTGGGAAGAGTGTAGACACTGGATAAAAATCTTCATTTTCCTCAGAGGCATTAGTATTCTAGAAGTCTACTGTGTTAGCCTTGCTTTTAAGGAGGCCTTGACAGGAGAGTTCAGCCTCTTCGTTTCTGGATACGGCTGACGTCTTTGGTCGGGCAATCTTAGTTAGCCGCAGGAAGGATTAAGGAAGTAAGTGAGTTCTGCCAGTGCCAACATGACTCTGTTGATAGCAGCAGCATTTCCAACACCTGCTTTAGGCTGTGTCACTTTGATGCCTTTCATGGAGGAGAATTGGAGAAGGAAGGATTACTCGGTTTCTGGTGCAGTTGGGTTGGCTTATTTCCTTCCAACCTTTCCCTTGGAATGCTGGCTTAGTTTGCTATCAGCCAGATGGATACTGGCTTTGAGCTGTGCCTGACCAATGGAACGATGCCTGGGCCACCATCCCCTGCTGTGATGATGGAGATGGACCGAGGAGCTGGGTGGCATTTCTATCCTACTGGCATGAGAATCCTCAGGGTTCCTTTGCCTTCCAGAAGTGGCTCCAAGGGCAGGATTGCCAAGGGGCCACCAGGCCTCCTGGCCTAGTTTTATCTCTAGCCCAGTTGGCAGAGACAAACATCTGAATCTAATGTTGGGCTAATGTTGACTCAAAACTTAAGCTGGGTGCCGAAACCAACTGCAGTCAACATGCGCATACATACATTCTCTTTCAAAAATGACTAATCTCTTCCCAGCCACAAGGTTCCCTCCCTTGCTACCCACATTCTGCCACCAGAAGAGCAGTTCTACTTGTTGTCAACAGGGCACGGCTCGGATTTCTTCGATGTGAAAATGAAAAACAATGCTTTAGTTTGTATGTGATGTGACGTGAATGACTGTGCACGTAGAAAGTAATTCTGAAAAACTGGAAATAACCTAAACTTCCATCTGTGGGCATTGGTTTAAACATTTATGGTAATTCATAAATGAAATATGAGGCATGATTCAAAATGATGCAATTGTATCTTAGCTGAGAAGGAGCATCACTCTGCTGCCCGTAGCATGTAATCAATGGCCCTATACCTGCACAAATAAATGGTGCGTATGTGTATGCTACAGATATCTAAAAGTCAAACCAGGGGTCATGGCACAGGCCTTTCGGCAGCAGGCAGATCTCTGTGAGTTCAAGGCCAGCCTGGTCTATATAGAGAGTTCCAGGACAGCCAGGGCTATGTAGAGGGACCCCCGTCTCAAAACAACAACAAAACAAAGTTTGTAGGAGAGCTCACTAAGAATTTGTAGTTGAGTGTTGAAGGTGAGGATCACTGATATTCAGGCAGTCTGGTCCCACGGCTTTAACACTCAACATTGTTTGATTTTGTCACCTTTGGTTTTCAATGCTTCATAATTGTGCAAGAAAAATGAGACTGAACTATACTGGCACAAAATAGACACGTGGACCAATGGGACACTACAAAAGGCCCAGAGATAACTGCACACAGGTATGGAAAACTATTTTATTTTATTTTATTTTATTAAAATTAAAGTTAACATATAATTACATAATTGTCTCTGTTTGTTGCAGAGACAAGTTTCTTTGATGAGGGGGTGAGAGTTACACTGATCTATAGATATAAGGACATATATTTAGAGCATAGCTGGGAACTATGCTAGTTCAGTATAGCGGCTATAGCTTCATCTCTAAGATCCATGATCTCACTTGCTTCAGGCAGGTGGCTGGGTTTCCAGCACCAGGCATGATTTTCTTCCTCATGAGAGGACCTTAAATCCAATTAGAGAGCTGTCAGTGACCATCAAGGTACAAGTGCCACTGCTGTACAGTACTGGTGGTTGTCATGGCTCATAGACGTCACGGATGGATGGAGCTATTGTTTGCATCCCTCCTTTGGAAGCCTGCACAGCACCTGTCGCCTGGTGGTATGAAACTGGACCACAGAGAGGAGGTTTTCGGGTTAGGTCTTGCTCAGATTCCCTGGGGGCATATAGAACACCCAACCTGTGACAAAGATATAGGAAATCTAAGCGGAGAGTTCTCAAAAGAAGAAATACAAGTGGCCAATGGACATCTTAAGTGTTCATCGTCCTTAGTCATCAGAGTAAAACTGCTTTAGAGTCTAGTTTTTGCCCCAATTAGACTTGTTCTTGTCAAGGAAACAACAAGTGCTGGTGAAGATATGGGGGGAAAAGAACTCATTTTTGGTAAGACTTCAAACTGGTGTGGCCATGATGGAGATCAGTGTGGAGGTTCCCCCACACACACAAAAAAAAATCCCTAAAAGCAAAGCTGCTACATGACCCAGCTGTTCCATTACTGGGTGTATTACAGACTCTACACTCTGCTACAGAGACACTTGCACATCCATATTTATTGTTGGTTTTTCCACAAAGCGGGGAAGTGCAATCAGCCTAGGTGTCCATCAACAGGTGAATGGAGAAGGGACATGTGGTACATACACACTATGAGATTTTATTTAGCCCGAAAGAAAAATGAACTTTTGGAAGTTTCATGAAAACGGATGAAACTGGGACATATTTCATTAACACAACAACCCAGACTCAGAAAGACAAATACTGCCTAGAGCCCTTCATATGCAGGTCCCAGGTTATAAATGTTGGCTGTGTATTTAGGTGGAAGAAAGCTCTGGAAGAGGCTAGAAAGAGGCACATAAGACGGGGAAAGGTGACTTTAGGACATCAGGCAGGAAGGTCAATAGAGCATGTGAGAGAAAGGTACAGTGAAGAAGGGAGTGGGTTGATGTGAATGGAGGATGTGCTTAAATGTTTTTTTGTCATTGTTTCTTCAATACTATTTACATAGTATTTAAAGTGTGTTAGATAGTATAAGTAGAAAAATGGGGGCTGAGACATGGCACAGTAGAGTACCTGCCTAGCATGCTCAGTGCTCTGAGTTCTGTGCCCCATATTGGAAAGTAAACAGGACAGACACACGCAAACCAACCAGGTTTGTGAGCACGGCTCGTGGCACAGCCCTGTAATGCCAGAGTTGGGAGCTGGACCAGGAGGATTGTGAGTTCGAAGCCAGCCTGGATTACATAGTGAGACCACGTGTATAAAGCAAATAAACAAAATAAAATGTGTGAACAGCACTTAAGATTTGAGTAAAATTATGACAGACAGATGGATTTTTCTACTCATATGACTGATTTTTTTTTCCTGTGCTAAGCCTCTGTGATAACAGGAGGAGAAAAAAATGAAAAGATTTACGACATTCTTTGCTTGGGATGTTTTGGTTATAATGATTTGAATCTCATTCCCAGATCAGACTGCTAAATGCACTGCCCTTCCACTCCTGCTTTGCTCTAAGGTCTTTGCACTCAAGTTTCCTTTTCGTTGTCACCACAGTCGTCCTTGTGCTGGGGCTCAAACTCAGAGCCTCAAGTGTACTAGTTAAGCACTCTGCCACTGGGCTTTGCACTCACTTATGTCTTCCAATTGGATGCCCTTGGATCAATGGAGAAATCCTGGCACATGTCAGTGTGGCCAGTGCCTTCTGAAAGGAAAGCTGGAACATGACCATCACTGCGGAAGCCAGAGAAGAGAGGCGGCAGAGGCGGAACGGCTGCTACGTGGAGGTGGATCAACGTTACGTCTCAGTTATTCCCAGTGTTCTCAGACTTCCCCAGCCGGTGCTTGCTGTGGCCTTCGAGTGGATAGAGTCTGCTTCCCATCACTCAGGGTCTGGCCAAAGAGAGTATTAATGGGTGTGACACAACAGGGCTCTGTGCATCCCACTTTGGCTTTTTTTTTGTGTGTCTCAGGTACATATCATGACTTCCAGACAGTTGTCATCCATGCATCCAGGGCCCAGAGTGAGCTGGAAGGCCCCTGCTGGCTGGAGCTGAGTCACGGCTGGGATCGGCAGCCATCAGCCAGGTAGATGCGTGAGTGTGAGAAGAAGCCCTTGTTTTCAGTCACCAAGTTCCTACCCCCACACAAAGCTTTACCATTAATTTTAACAGATACACCCGAGCACTAAAGTTATACATATTAATGGGTATCTTATGGCATTTTGATACATGTCTATCTACATTGCATAATCTTAAAAATCAAGGTAAACCCACGAATACACTTAGAACAAAATACTATTAGTACAAAATAATGATGCCATTTTGAGATTTCCATATCCTATATCATTGTACTTTGTTCAATAGCTGTCCATCCTCTGCCCTCTCCCATCCCTCCTCCTTTGATTTCTATGGCTTCTTTTTTCTTCACCTCAGATAGTTCACCTCCTGCTTTCATCACACACACACACACACACACACTTGTATACACACACACATACACACATACACATACATACACACATAAACACATATACACATACACACATACATAAACACATACACATAAACACATACATACATACACACACATACACACACATACACACATACACATACATACACACATAAACACATATACACATACACATACACACATACATAAACACATACACATAAACACATACATACATACACACACATACACACACATACACACATACACATACATACACACATAAACACATATACACATACACACATACATAAACACATACACATAAACACATACATACATACACACACATATACACATACACACATAAACATATATATACATACACACATACATAAACACATACACATAAACATATACATACATACACACACATGCACACGCATACACACACACACAAATTTAGATTCCACGTATTTTGTCTGTCTCTTGCTCCCCTTCTCCTCTCCCTTTAGACCAGTGGTCCCCAACTTTCCTAGTGCTGCACCTCTTTAATCCAGCTCCTCATGTTGCAGTGACCCCAACTATAAAGTTATTTTCATTGCTACTTTATAACTGTAATTTCGCTACTGTTATGAACTGTAATATAATATCTTCGGGTTTTCGATGGTCTTAGGAAATCCCTGTAAAAGCACTGTTCAACCTCAAACAGGTTGAGGACCGCTGCTTTAGAGCCTTTCTTTCTCCTTCTCCTACTCGTGCCTCATATTTACATTTAAATCTCGATGCTACGTGAGAGAAAGTAGGCAGTGTTTGTCTTTCTGAGTCTCGCTCATTTGGCTTAATAACATAATCTCCAATTCAGTCTGTTTTTCCTGTATATGATACAGTATTATTCTTTACAGCCAAATAAAACTCCACTGTGTGCATGCACCACACTTTTTTTTTATACTTCTGCCTTAGTTGGGGTTTTATTGTTATGGAGAGACACCATGACCACAGCAACTGTTACATAGGAAAATATTTCATTGCAGCTGGCTTACAGTCTCAGAGCTTTAGTCCATTACCATCATGGCGGGAAGCATGGCAGTGTGCAGGGAAACATGGTGCTGGAGGAGCTGACAGTTCTACATCTTGATCTGCAGGCAGCAGAGGGTGCCACACTGTGTGCCACACTGAGTGTAGCTTGAACATATATATATATATATATGAGACCTCAAAGGCCGCCCTTACAGTGACACACTTCCTCCAGCAAGGCCGCACCTCCTAATAGTGTCACTCCCTGTGGGCCAAGCATTCAAACATAGGAGTCTGTGGTTCCAGTACCTTTTCAAACCACCTCACCACTAATCTCTTGGTGGACTGTTAGGTTGGCTCTGTATCCTGGCCCTAAACATGGATGTGTAGGCATCTCTGCCATATGCTGACTTAGAATCCTTTGGGTAGACCCAGGGAGTGTCAGGGCCGGACTTAGGGTGAATCTATTTTTAGGTTTTGGGAGAACCACCATATTCATTTCATTTACGCTCCCACCACGAGTGCATAAGGGCCCGTTTCTCATATCTTCACCAGCATCTGCTGTCGTTTGTTGTCCTGACAACAGCCTTTCTGACTGGGGTAGGAAGGAGTTTTGGTATAGCTTTAATTTTAAATTTCTGAGCACTTTTCAAATACTTAGGAAGCCACTACATCTTAAAGCAGTTTTATTATGTGGTATTATTGGGCATAAACACACTGGACTAATCCTGCAAAGCAGAACTTCAAAGGGCCTTTGCTGGTTAGGATGGGGCTCCTGGACTCTTGGGGATGAGGAGAGTAATAGGCACATTATGTTAATCACCTCGGATGGTAAAGGATTTGATTAACCAACTTGACTTCCCATCCTTGGAAGCCAATGCCATTTTTTTAAATTTATTTTTTATTTTTTATTTTTTGTGTGTGTGTTTTTTTTTCACTTTTTTTTTTATATAGGACAAATATAGCTTTTTCCATCTGGCTAGACACAGGTGCCAACATCGTTTGAGCTCCCCAAGTTAAGGATTGCATTATTGACACTGTAGCTCTCTGTCCAGAGTAATTCATAATGTTGTCACTGCCTGACCAGGGGTTGAGTCCCTCTGAATGGCTCACAGACCAGCAGGTGCACACTACTCCAGACTCTGAGTTTCGGTCCACTCCTCCTTTTTCTTTGGGCTTTGTTCCCTTCCATTTAAGCTCAGCTCGGTGTAAACCCAGGCGGCTGCTGAGCAAGTCAGAAGTCATGGCCGAGAACGGTGGCGGAAGCCACAGAGGTGGTAGCAAGGATGAGGGATACAGTTTGCTTTCTGTCCAAACAATTTTGCTATCTGCGGATATCCTTGAAGCTGGGGGGTCTCCATCTTACCAGCTTCGCCCCAGGTTCACCTCATTCAGTGCTTGGCGAGACTGTAGGTCTTCACTTGGATGTTGGTCTCCTGGGCATCCATTGTGGATGTGCCCGATGTCACTACAACCCAGGCCCATGGACGGGTGACACTTTGGAGAGACCCACATACAGTGCACAAATGTCATGTGGCATCCACCCCTGTGACATTAGGAGAGTGGAGCACAGTTAAAGACTCACCACGAAGCAGACCTAGAAGGATCAGGTTTTCTGAGCTTGAGCTGGAGATTAGGACCCTGCATTCCTCAGTGCCCAGATCTCAGCTGTACCACAGGCTTCCTCCTTTCTTGCCTTTCCTTTCAACACTCACTAGCAGTGGATATATTTTAGGGCTAATTATTTAAATATGTGAACTTAAAAAATCATAAAATCAGCCAGGCAGCGATGGTGCACACCTTTAATCCCAGCACTCAGGAGGCAGAGGAAGGCTGATCTCTGAGTTTAAGGCCAGCCTGGACTATAGATGGAGCTCCAGAACAGACAGGGCTACACAGAGAAACCCTGTTTTGAAAAACAAAACAACAACAACAAAATCATAAAATCTTATGGTGTCCGTATAGGTGATTTGGAAAATATGGGAAATACTTAGAGAATAAACCTACCTGTGATCCCAGAATGAGGCTAATCAGTGTGTCTGAAGAATTTGGTGCTTAACATGCTGAGCTAAGAGTGTAGCGCAGAGCACTTGCCTGCCACACACAAAGCCCGGGGTTCAGTCCCCAGCATCACAAGCTAGGCTTGGTGAGGTACAACTGCAATCCAGAACTCAGGAGATGGAAGCAGATCAGAGGTTCAGGGTTATCCTCGGCGACACAGAGAATTCAAGGCCAGCCTGGGTTGCATGAGAGTCTGTCTAAAAACAAAACAAAACAAAAAATCACTGATCACTTTTCTTTGCCATTTCATATTCTTTGAAACAACTCAGATTACTGAAAATTAACCATCATGAGCTACTTAGCTTTTCCACTTTTGTTGAGTATTTTTCTTCAAGTTTCACTGTCATAAATAATGCTGTGACAGGAATCTTTCCCAAGAATTCACTCTTAGAAAAAGAATGGGAGTTATTTTTAAGAGCCTTCATATTGTGTCGACAGATGGGAATATCATATATGTCTATTAACCTATAAGTTACTATAATATTTTTGATCAGGACTGTGAAGATCATAATAGTTTCATACTATACATTATTTATGTTTATAAAAAATTTGAATATGACCAAAAAGGAATCTTTGCTTAAATTTTTCTTTGTATTTTTTTCCAGACAAGGTTTCACTGTGTGTCCCATGATAACCTGGAAATCGCTATGTAGCTTAGGTTGGTCTCAACTTTGTGATCCTCCTGCCTCCGTGATGAGTGCTGGGATTATAGAGGTGCACTGGTCGTGCTGAGATGTAGTTTTAAAAGACAATCACTGTAATGAGAAAATGGTTAACAGTTATATGCAGTTTGATCCTTATTTTGAAGTAATGCTTATGAGAATTTTAAATAGTGAAAAGCATTGAATGTAGATACAAGACACTATATAAGACAGAACACTGTGTGTGTCGTGTGACTGGAAGTGTATGGAGAGCATCCTTAGGAAGCTCTCTACTAAATAGGCAAAACTTACCAAGACATGATGGTGACAATAAGAGACTTAGCCTTTCTCTCTGTGTTTAATATCACCTTCAGCCTGTTGTTTTTATACCTGAGGAAAAAGCTGTTGTGCTTTACACTGACTTATCAGAAGTGAGGTCACTTCCGGGGAAGGGAAGAAAGGCTGGTCTGGGAAACCTACATTTCCTCCCCATAGGAGTCAATCTGAGGGTGACACAGCCCTGCTCCCATGCCCTGACACCTTCAGATCATGACAGACACCTGATTGCTTTGCTCACTTTAATGTAGTTGGGCCCTCAGTTTGGTTTCTGAGCATATTTACCCCTGTTCTATTTTTCTGGTTTTCAGACATTCTGAAGTGTTTCACAGAGTGAATGAATGAAAACCCCACATACTGAGTCCAACCGTTCCAACATTTCTCTTTATTTGTCTCTCTGATACCAGGCATTATGCTTTTATTTTTTTCATTTTTTAGCTGTATTCTCACATCTTACATAGAACTGGCTTGTGAGATATAAAACCCATGCCATTCACTTTACCCATTTAAAAAGGCAGATCCATGGCTGGTGTGGAGCTTGGTGGTAGGACACTGGTGGGCCCTCCTGTGTGGCAAAACCCAAACAGCAACACAGAAGCACAGACTCCAGTGGTTCTGGTGTGGTCCCTGAGTGGGAGTCCATCGTAACAGTCATTCCCAGGACATGCTCTCAGTCCCCCAAAGTCTCCCTGACCCCATCCGCAGCCGCTCTCTGTTTTTCCACTCTACTCAAAGCTGCCCACCTCACTACTTTATGTCTCTATAACTTACGTATTCTGGACTTTATTATACAAATGGAATGATAATTTTTAAATATGTGGCTGGGCTTTTCTAAATTAACACACTAACTTTAAAGACCATCCTCCTTGTAGCGTGTGTCAGTATTTAATCCATTTTAGAGCCAAATGACATTCTGCCATGTAGATTGACCAATAATGCTGATCTTTTTGTCATTTAATAGACACTTGAGTTGTTCCCCTTAGCTATCGGTTGTAACTAATTCTGATAACAACAGTGTGCTTGGGGTTTTATTTGTGGGCATATGCTTTCAGAATTTTTTGATTCATATTCTAAATTTCAGGCTTAGCCTTTTAAGGGGTCACTAGACTCTTTTCCAAAATGGCTGTAAGCATTTTCCACCCCATCGACCATGTGTGAAGGTTCTGGTTTCCCCACATCACCAACACTTGTTATGGTCTACCCTTCTGATTATCTTCTTCTAATGGGTATGAAATGCCATTTATTTGTACTTCTAATCTACACTTTTTTTTATTACTGATGATAATGGACAGATTTTCATGCGTTTAGTGGCCATTTTTTAAACCTTCTTTGGAGATAGTTTTTCAAAAAAATGTTGCCTATATTTTAATTGGGTTAGTGTCTTATTGTTGAGTTGTAAGAACTCCTTAGGTATTCAAGATTTAAATCCCTTATGGCATATGATTTGCACTGTTTTCTCCTACTCTGTGAGTTATCTATTTCTTGATATGGTATCCATGGAAGCACAGACATTTTTAAGTTTAGATTGGGCCATCCACATGCCATCATAGAGAGGCAGGGCACCTGCGGCCCCCATCTCTCCCTGAGGATCCATAGACAGTTGGTGGTTTCTGGGGAGGAAATTGATGTTGTCTTCAGTATTGTAGCTACTGGTAAGTTGCTACAACTTTCAATAGCTCCTCTCCCATGCTTATGTGAGCAACCCTAATAGAACTGATAACACACACACACACACACACACACACACACACACACACACACACACACTTGTGCGTGAATGCACGGGGGAGGGGTGGGGAGGGGGCCTAGTTGGGAAGAGGAGGGGGTCAGGAGGAATGGAAGGAGGACCATAGAGGGTAATAGGGCTGAATAAGGTGACAATACCTTATATACATGTGTGAAATGTCATAACGAAACCCATCATTATATAGAATTATTATATGCCAATAAAAAGTTTAAAAAATAAAGTTTCAAATTATATGTGGATCAAGTTGTCTGTATTTTTCCTTTTCTCATTTTTTTTGCCTTTGATATAATTTCTTTAATTTAATTTACTTATTAAATGTGTGTATGGCCTATGTGCATGAGTGTGTCCACACACAGAGGCCAGAGGCCTTCTGCTTCATTGCTCTCCACCTTATCTCACTGAGATGGGACCTCTCACTAAACCCAGAGCTAGGCTAGCAATGGTAAACCTCAGCAATGACCCTCCTGCCTCTGCCCACAGTGCTGGGATATGCTGTACTCCTGGCCATGCCTGGCTTTAATGTGGGTGCTGGGGACTTGAACTCAGGTCGTCATACTGGCACAGCAATAGGCTTTTTACAGTGAGCTGTCTTCCCGGGCCACTGTTGCTGTCACTTCTTCTCAGGCTCTGGTTAACCCAGAGTAGTGGAGGTTTAAGTCAACATTTTTTTTTCCTAAAGGTTTTAGAGACTGTGCTGTTAACATTAAACTTCTGATTTACCGCGTTAGTTTTGGTATAAAGTGTGAGGATAAAACTGCCACTAGCTGAATTGTACCCTGTTCCCCAGACTTATATGTTGAGATCGAAATCACCTGCAGAGTAGCTATATCTGGAGACGGGAAGTCATTGGGGTGAGGCCCTATGAGACTAGATGAGAGAAAGTGGCCCCTTTCTTTCTATGTTCTTCCCACACGAGACTGCAGGATGAGAATTCTCTTCAGAACCCACCTCCCTGGAACTTGATTTCACACTCCTAGCCTTTGGAGCAGCAAGAAAATACATGCCAGTTTTTTAAGGCCCTGGCTCTACGGTGTTTTGCTGGCACCATCCATCCAAGCCAGCTAACACAGAGTCCAGCTCCCGTCCGTTGTATGTTACACGTACCAGCAGCATGTCTATGTTGCATGTCCCAGTGTCAATTCTCTCAAAGTACTATTCTTACCCGTTGAAATGTCTTGGCTCTCATCACTGTTAAAAAACTAGCTCAGAACTGAGAATAGAATCTGTCCAAATCATCTGCGAGCAGAGGAGCCCAGTGAAATAAATTCACGACTCTCCCTAGAGGTTTGATGGTAGCTTTGTCCAGCCTGGATGTGAAGCATCGATTCTCCCACTCTTTGCAAGCATTAGTAGCACCTCAATAACTTTGCCTTTGTTTCTACTGGCAGGATTAATGGAGGGGTGCTGGGCACAGGACAGTTGTAGCCTCTTGGGGGAAGGGAGTCCCTAGTGTCAGGGGCTCAGCCTGGCACCAGTGTGAGGGGGAAGGGAGAGGAGGGGCTGGGAGAGAGAGCACATGCATAAGTGAATAATGCTTAGGCCCGATTGTAGCTATAAACCTAGGATCTGCACAAAGCCCTAAGGCTCAATCAAGAAAGAAAGGTTTGTCTGTACAGGTCCTTCCCATAGGCCATGGCCAGGTTTAATTTCTGCTCCAAACCAGCTCTGAAAGAGAGAAGGAAGGCGTGAGGGGGAGCCACAACAAAACCCCTTTTGCTCTCTGAAGCTCATACAACGGGTTCATTGTTTTAAGAGCAGTTAGTTCGGCCTGCTCTACCTTGCTGCTGGGAAAACAACAAAACCTCCTTGGGGAAAAATGGCTTGTGGGAAAAGGTGTGACTCCTCCAAAAAAAAAAAAAGGCTTTTTTTTTTGTGCCTTGAGCGTCAGTTGTGCATCGAGCAGGATGCAGAGCTCAGAACTGAGCCCAGCAAAGTTATGGATGCAGCCCATGCAGTTTCGTCAAAGCATTCATGGGGAAAAAGCAGGAGGTGAGCACAGTGATGTGTCAGTGTGACAACCCGCTTGTGTTTCTACCCTTCAGGTTCCAAGGATGCCACTGTGAACTCCCGGAGGCAGAGAGGAGGGACCTTCCCTCTGGTCTCTTTCTTCACTTTGGACCGGCCAAGAGCCAGAACCAGAGAGGCAGATGCTAGTAATATAGATGGGTGCCTGCATACCTCAACGGGCAGGGCAGCCCCAAAGTGGACCTTGTTTTTACATGCTCAAAGCTGATATAAAATTTCCACACATTTAATCCAGTCTCTGAGTGAAGTAGACATGTTTCAGGTTTTCAAAAAGTGACCTGCACCAGCATCTTTAAGGAGATCTTTAGGAGAACTGCTGGATGCAGTCTTGGTGGAGTTGGTTCCCTCCCCACAGTGGGGGGCGGGGGGAACAGGAATACACATCAATGAATATGAGCTTATCTAAAGTTTTATCTCACTCCAATCATGCTTTGTGTCAGTGTCTAAGGTCCTGCTCTTCATGAGTAAAGTTAGGATTCCAACCCAAGTTTCTTTCCGATCTGCATTATTTCTATTCTAGGAATCGATAAATTTAATGAAGAGGTATGTTATTAATTTTATGAATGGCTTTGCAGTCAGTGTGGGGTCGAGGCTAGGAAGTTTGGGGCCAGAAGGGTGATGCTCAGCTTCTGCTTCTGAGCCTTGTGAATTGTGTGTGTCCTATAAAAGCTTGTGATAATGACGGTAGCTATCTTATTGGGTCATTGCAAGTATAAATTAATATGTTGTAGTGGCTGATAATTTTTTTTCCTTTGCCAACTTGGCGCAAGATAAAGTCATCTGAGAGGAGAGAAACTCAAGGAAGAAAACAGCTATGTACGATGTAGGCAAGCCTGTGGGGCATTTTCTTCATTAAAGATTGATGAGGGAGGGCCCATCCCGGAGGGCCCATCCCATTGTGGGTGGTGCCATGCCTGGGCAGGTGGTCCTAGTTTCTATAAGGAAGCAGGCTGAGCAAGCCATGGGGAGCAAGCCAGTAAGCAGCATCCTTCCACAGCCTTTCCATTAGTTCCTCACTGCTGGTTCCTGCCCTGCTTGAGTTCCTGTCCTGATTTCCTTCGATGATGATGATGATGAGCAGTGCTATGGAAATGTAAGCCAAGTCAACCCTTTCTTCCCCATCATGCTTTTGGGCATGATGCTTCATCGTAACAAAGGTAACCCTAACTAAGACACCTGGCCAGGTGGTCCTGGGTTGTATAAGAAAGCAGGCTGCCCAGGTCATGGGGAGAAAGCTCATAGGCAGCACTCCTCCATAGCTTTTACTTCAGTTCCTGCCTCCAGGTTCCTGCCTCAAATTCCTGCCCTGACTTCTCTCAGTGACAGAGTGTGACCTGAAAGTTGTCAGCTGAAACAAACTCCTCTCCAAGCTTCTTTTGGTTGTGGTATTACATCACAATAGGTACCTGACTAACACACATGTTCAAAGAGCTCCAGAAGATTCTAGTGTGCATTGGAAAATACACTGGGGACTAAAAAGATAAGTGGTACCATCAAGATGCTTTGATTATCTTGCTTCCCAGATGCATGAGTGTTGGAAAGACCCTGCTGCTTTAGGTTGCAGTCTTCCCAGCCTGGATCATTCTGAGCTTGGTTGGGTGCAGGACTCCCTCTCCCCAGCAGGACCTCTGGCTCTCTGCCTGACTCCATCTGGAGAGTGTCTTCAGACATAGATGCCCCTAGCCACATTTGATATATGGCCCTTAAACCGGCTCTCTGTTAGCTATCCCCTCTCTGTGCCTATAGGATAATTAGATACTGTGTTCCCTTTCATATGAAAGGAGAGTGCTGCCAAATGAAAAACAAGCATTATTAAAGTGCCTGGTTTCAACCAATTATGAACAACTATCCTGGAAGCCCCACCCCAAAAGCTATATAGGCTTTGTTCTTCCTGAGTAGTGTTGAACTAGTTCCTGGAGTATTTGATCTCGGTCCTTCCAAGCCCTGTGCCTGTCTTCTGCTCCTCTTACCTCAGTGGGCTAGTGCTCATCAGCACCTCAAGGAAGAGGAGAACCACATTTGGACATGAAGCTATGGCCAGTGAGATCTGGGAATGTTGCATCTTGGCCTGAAGTCCTGTCATGAGTTCCTGCAGGCCTTAGTCTGTGCTCTTAGGACCCTGGCTCTGCCACTTTGCGTAGCATCCCTACTAGCTTCTTTCCTTCCCCTCTGATGGCAGTGCCAATGTCAAACCTCCTGCCAATTCATGTGACACAGAGATCAGATCCCTGTCAAGATGGCAGAAATCAACCCTCTTGTACCCTCTCTCTCTCTCTCTCTCTCTCTCTCTCCTCTTTTTTTTTCCACTTTATTTGCTTGTCTTGCGTTCAGTTCACACTTCCTTCAGCAAAATTTTCCCCAGAGAAAGTGTATCTCAGTAGGGTGCTTACAACAGAGGAACAAAAAGCTTCCTCTTCCGTTTTGTCTGTTGATAGAGCTTCCTGTTTCTCTTGAAGGCTGAGCTGGCCTAACCTGCAAGAGTTCTGAGAGGAATCAGCTCTGCCAGAGGCTTCCCCCACCTCTTCATCAGAGACACCTTATCCTTAGCACCCTGGAGTCAAGTCTGAGATGCTAAGTGTGCTCTCACTCTGAAGTCCCGTTTTTTTTTTTTTTTGCATTTTTCAGTTTACAACACCAGACTTAGTATTGGTGCCACCATCAGGCTAGAATTCACAAGCAAAGAAACAGGAACCTTCCTGACAAACAGCTAGCTTCTCTGTAGGCCCTGCTCCATGCCAGACGAGCTCTATATTAAGGGTGCTAAATGTGGGGGTGGCTTCAAGGAGCCTGGCTCTGAAGTGGGCCAAGAGTTGCTTGTTAAGCAGCCATACCACAGGCGGCCAAGCTTGAAGTAGTACCACGTATCTGGTCAAAGCAGAGATGGTAAAATTAAAAAAAAAAAAAAAAAAG
This sequence comes from Acomys minous, assembly GCF_964271855.1. Taxonomy (NCBI): domain Eukaryota; kingdom Metazoa; phylum Chordata; class Mammalia; order Rodentia; family Muridae; genus Acomys; species Acomys minous. The sequence goes on from NC_140500.1 coordinate 15,372,921, forward strand.
AAAAGAAAAGAAAAAAAAAACCAACCCAAAACAAAACAAAAAACAACCTGAATTAGAAAGTGGGAATTGGCAGATGATATGTTAATTCCATGTGGACATATAAGGAGGGAATGCTGGCCTGAAAAATTAAGGGGCGATGGGACCGAAACGCCGGCTAGCAGGAAGCCTAATCTTGCTGCGCTTCGGTCTTTTCATTTTGAAATGGGCTAATATTAAATATGGACTGAAGGAACTCTGGCAAGCTTGAACATGGCCGATGCGTCTCTGGCAGGTCTTGCCTTTCTTCCCGATTCCCCCTGTCTTCCTAAAAAGTGTTGGATTACATCCTAAAGCTGGCCACCAAGATACAGACCTTATTTGGTCTCTAGCCCCATATTTGGCCACTTCTTCCTCCTAGGCTAACTGCTAAGGTCCAGCTATCAAAGTATCAAAGTCCTGCTAATTGGCTCACCTAATTAGCATGCCCAATTACAGTTAAACACCTCATCCTAACATGGGCATTCCTTTTTACCTTTATACGCCGCCATTTGCCTATGTCCACGGCTGCCCCCTCGCTATCCAGAGGCAGTCCTTTTTCCTCTTCTGGGACAAATCCCACCCACCCCTCTCCTTTTTCCCTTTGCCCTTCTCCCTTATTCTCTACCTTCTGTCTTTGTCACTGTTCGCCCTGCCCTCTATCCTCTGGGATAAATAAATCTCCTCTGTACCAAGCACTTGGTCTTGGGGATCCCGAGCTGATACTTTTCCCTTCACAGAGATGACGTGTCTCCTGTGCCTATTGGAAGTTCTGATGCAGGCTAAGGACTGAGTCAGGGACTAGTGACCTTAGTCACAGGGCAGCTCCAGGGTACTGCTTTGAACAAGCTGTTAGCCTAGAAGAGGACGGGATTGGGCTGACAAAGAGACTTTCCTATCAAGCTGGATCCAACAGCTATGCTATGACGACTTGTGTCCAGAAAGCCTCACAGGGTGACAGGGCAGATGGCTACTCCAAAAGTGTCCTGACTGGTGCGATAGCAACCTTGATGGGTGCTAAGTTTAGAGGCCGAACAGTCACCTTCATTCTCTTGGAGATGCCTTTGGGGAGAACTGAAAGCCATCTGGTTTTCTGGATGGTTCTCCATGGTGCTTTTGTTGCATTTGGAGAACAAGAGTATAGACACACTACAGCACAGCACAGAGGCAAAGGATACAGCCTCTGAGAGAGGCCGCACTTTGCTGGCCAGACTTGTCTCAAACTTGTGGGCTGAAGTGCTCCTCGGCCTTTGCCTCATCTGTCGCTGTGACTACAGGCTTATGTCATAGTGCCGCACTGAAGGGCCTAATCTTTAAATGGGTCCTTAACAAGCACTTCCAGACGTTGTCAGAACACATCTTCGTGGACTTACCATCTCAGAGTTGCTGACTCAGTGGTCCTCTGAAGGCGTCCCAGGAGGAACTAAAGTTGGTGGTCTGGGGATCACACTGAAAATCACAGCTGTGGAGTGGGCTTGCCTTGGGCAATGGCTTAAGCCCACAACACAGCGCCTCTATCTTCAGTTTTCCCATCCATAAATAACACAGGACTTCCATTTGGATATGTCTTAATGATCGGACAAAGCAGGAATGTAGCTTAGTTGGTAAACAGTTTGCCTAACACACACAAAGCCCTGAGTTGCATCACTACCACTGCATAACCTGGGTATAGTAGCACACATTTGTCATCTCAGCCCTCAGAAGCAGCAGTAGGATTAGAAGTTCAAAGCCATCCTCAGGTTCTTAGAGAGTTCAAAGGCAGCCCAGAGTAAACGAGGCACAGCGGGGATGGCGGTGCATGCTGCAATCCCTGCACTTGGCAAGTGGAGGCCAGAGAATGAGAAGTTCAAGATCATCATGGGCTACATGAGACCCTGTTAAAAACAAAGCTAAACCTGACAGGGAATGAAGGAAAGGTCAAATGAAAAAAGAAAGGAAGGAAAAGAGGGAGGGAGGGAGGAAGGATGGAAGAAAGGAAGGAAGGAAGGAAGGAAGGGAGGAAGGAAGGAAAAGAGCCTAGCCTTCAAGAAAAAAAAAAAAAAAAGACAGTAATTAAACAGAGTCAAAGAAGCAAGGGCAGTGAAGCCAAGCTGTTTTTCTGTCTGGATCCTCCCTACTGACATCACAGTCATGAGTACAAGGACGGGAGTCTGTGTAGGCAGAGGCACCCAAGTGAGATTTGGAGAATGTGGTATAAGGGAGGACTTGGTTATTTTTTTATCCAAAATAGGTTTTTCTGGCTTATTTTTTTCAGCTTAGTATTCAAGGCCAAAAAAAAAAATCATATCTCGGAAGTATTTTGGTGACAGAGGAACTCCCTCCTGGGGTGAAGGTTCCTCCTACTCAGAGCTCCCAGTGGAGGGATGGGACTCCCAGGACTCTACTTCAGGCCCCTGTGCTGCCACCCACACAGTCGCCTCTACTTAGAATCATCTTCTTCAGCCCCATCTGGGGAGCCTGTGATCGTATTTTCAGGTTTCTTGGCTTCTGTGAAGCTAGTGGTACCTCATAGCCTGGTTCAATTTTGAACTCAGCTCCGATTTAAAATTGCTCTTCTGGCAGTGAACATCCGAAAAGCATGGCCTAGAATTTACCTTTTTATATGCCTTTTGTGATTCATAAGAGAGGAATGGCTCAACAAAGATTTGGTGAGCTACAGAGGGAGGGAAGACGGTAGGCAGAGAGGAGAGGAAAGTAAAACTGAGAGAAACAACAAAGGAAGGGAGGACGGAAGGAGAGGGGGAAGGAGGGAGGGAAGGAAAGAAAGAAGGAAGGGAGGGAGGGAGGGAAGGAGGGAGAGAGAGAAGGGAAGAAAGAAGAAAGGATGGAGAGGGAGGGAGGGAAGGCAGGAAGGAAGGAAGGAAGAAAGGAAAAGAAGGAAAGAGGAAGGAGAAGGAAGGAGAGAGTGAAGGAAAGTGTGTCTCTTTGTCTTTCTCTTTTCTCTTCTTCCTCCTCTTCCCCTCCTTTTTCTTTTTCCGAGACATGGTTTGATGTAGCTAAAGATGACTTTGAACTCACTGGGCAGCCTGGGCTGATCTCAGACTCCTGGTCTTCCTGCCTCTACTTGCCAAGTGTTAGGAGGACAAGTGTGCATACTGTGTCTGGCTGGCATTGCTTCTTGATCATTGCGTTGGCAACATTTATTTAATTCCCTGCCTTTGAAGAGCTGCCTAAAGAGACAGCACTCTTCCATTCAGAGGGATTGTTCTCAGAAAGAAGGTCGTAACACACAGGTGGCTTAGGCAGTGAGTGCTGGAGGCTTGAGGGAAGGGATGTGGACATTTGTGCTCTATAACCTACTGGTTCCCCACCCATCACTTGCTCCCAGAGGAAGTGGCCTGTGTCTCCTTTGAAGCTAGAAGTGCTTCAATGCTGTCTGCATGAAGTAATGGAGGGAAAGTTCTAGATGCTCCTGCGTGCGGTGAGCATTCAAGTCTCACCCTAAGCATCCTTTCTCTTTTGTTATCACTTGTAAAATCCAGTGGTTGGGTGAGACTCCCAAGTGCTGGAACCCAATCTCCAAGCTTCAGCCCCTCTTGGCTTAAGTGGCATCAACGACAGAAAGTTGTCCCCTAGCACCAGGAACTCCGACCACGCAGTTTCATGCGGGAGCACAGCTCCGTGACTGTCATGCCCCAGGCCTGTCTGGCTCTGTGCGTTTGGACCCAGATAATGTTTTCCGACACTTCATTCTCAACTTGAACTGTTTGGTGGGAAGAAGTCGGTAAAGTCAGATACAGAAAAAGCTTAAGATGTTGCAAGCAGAACTTACTGGATGGTAACTGTAGGATCGCAGAAGACCAGAATACCGCTAAAGAGTGAAGGTTGGGCTCATGGGTTTCAGATGAGAACCAGGACCCCACTGAGAACTGGATGAGAGGCCAGTTGTGTCCGGCATGGTGTTGTGCATACTGTTGACAAGGTTTAAAGGAACAACAACAACAAAAAAAAAAACAGACCTAAAAGACTTGAAGAATATGCAGGGTCATAGAAGCTTCTACTACTACCACAACCATCATGTGTGTGTGTGTGTGTGTGTGTGTGTGTGTGTGTGTGTGTGTATAGAGGGCCAGGGGTTAATACTGGGAATTTTCATCAATTGATATCTACCCCTGTTTTGGGACAGGGTCTCTATGTGAACCTGGACAGATTCAGCTATGCAGGCTGGTCAGCAACCCCAGGAACTCTCCTGTCTCTGCTTCCTAGGTGGAGGCTATAGGTGGATGCTATCACTTTGATGACTGAGCCCATCTCCACAGGCCCACGGCCAATTCTCGTGTGTGAGCTGCTCAACTCTTGTATTATAATTTAAAAAATTTTTTGTTAGCATACAAACTGAGGATGTCTAGATAGAAAAGTCTGAGAAATGCCACACTCTGTTGAACAGAACTACAGAGAACATCTCTAATTCCTTTCTCACGAGACGGCCTTTCGAGTTCTCAAGTGATGGCTTTCATTATGGCATTTTCTCACACAGACACACACAGACACACACACACACACACACAAACACACACACACACACACACGCGTGCACACACACACACACACACATGCACACATGCACACACACATAATAGTTATTTCTTACTCATCTTGTTCCCCTCTACGCTTGTATTTTAGTTTACATATACCAATTTTCATCCCTTCTATCCCCCTGCTCTGCTCATATTATTTCTCTAATCCACTTTTTTCAATCTTCTAGCATTTCTCTATCTGTAGTGATCTGTTTATTTTTATTTTACTTAGGATCTTGCTATGCCCCCCAGCCTGGCTATGATATCACCACCTTCTGGCCTACACCTTCTGAGTGCTGGGATCACAGGTTTCTGTTGCCACACCTGCCTGTAAGAGTCCATTTTGGGGAGGGGGGCGATATTATGTCACGTCTGAATGTTACTTGATTGAGGAAAGCATGAGTTATTTAAATCAGAAGAAATGGCTTTTGGGCACAGTGGAGGTGTCTGGTGTCTACATGGAGCTGACTCTTCACAGATTCTAGAACTTTAGCTTACTGAAGTTATGTAGGGAGACAAAGATGGTGGTGGTAAAAGTTTGTTGGATCATGTTGGGTGGAATGCTGGGGCCACATTTTCTACTTTGTCTTCCAATAATTCCAGTGACATCTCTAAATACCACTTTTCTTATTTTTATAGCTGAGGCTACTGAGGTCCAGTTGTGCCATGGTGTAGAGTCGCTCTATGCTACCAGGAGAGCTGAGCTCTTATGAAACCCAACAGAAGCAAACAAACAAACAAACCTCCAAAGTAGGGTTTCATGAGAAATCCAGGAGTCCAGCTGAAGTCTGCCTCACTCCCCGGCCCACGTTCACTCTGCCAGGCTTAAGAAAAGAACATTCTCACAATTAGAATTGGCCAGGGATGGAGCGGCATCGACTCCCATGTGCTCTCTTCTGTTCTGAGCCGGATCCAGCAGAGGCTGGGTGACCATCTGTTGAAAGAGCTGCAGGAGTGAGAGCCAGTTAGACAAACTTCAGCCTCCCTTTCCAACAGTGAGATCTCATGATACTTGACAGGCAGTCCTGTGGGAAAGGTGTTCGATAGAGGAGCATTTCTCAGACTTTTCCATCACGTCAAGGGCAGAAGGGAAGGTACTCTGGGGAGTTCCGAAGGAGAGCTGGCAGTGGCTGCCCGAAACAGAACTTTGGGCAAAATCTGACGAAGAAATCATTTGAACTTTCTATTACACACACAAACATGCTTTGTTGTTTTAATAAAAACATTTTAAATTAGAAAGGATTTTCTTAGGGGCTGAAGAGATAGCTCAGAGGTTAAAAGCACTGTCTGTTCTTCCAAAGGGCCTGAGTTCAATTCCCAGCAACCACATGGTGGCTCACAACCATCTATAATGGTGCCCTCTTCTGGCGTGCAGGCACATATGTAGGCAGAACACTGTATACATAATGAATGGTATTTTTTTAAAGAATTTTTTTTTTAATTTTTGAGATTTACTTATTTTTGTATTATTTGCATGTGTGCTTTTTCCACATGTATGTCTGTACACACATACATTCAGTGATCTCTGAGGTCAGAAGAGGGTGTTAGATACCCTGGAGTTCCAGTTACAGATGGCTGTGGCCTACCTGTAGGTGCTGAGAATTGAACACAGGTCCTCTGGAAATGCAGCCAATGCTCTTAACTGCTGAGCCAGTTCTTCAGCCCCTAGAAAGCATTTTTAAAAAACCCTTGGTATTCAATACAATATTTAAATTCCATCACCCTAAAAAGCCTTTCCTTTAACTTAGCTCATCAGAAAACCATTGTATGACTATTTTATGGGTTAAAAATCCTCAGTATATCACCATGAGTCTCTGAGAGAATATTATCCTACAAAGAAAGGTTAAAAAAACTAGTGCTAAGTCCAATGGGAGAAGGTAGACCAGGAGTTGCTCCCATGCCAGGAGGGTCTGACTCAGAGCTCCAGGTGTCAGGAGTGGTGTGGGTTATCTTGAGTGGAAGAAATATGTACTATTGAACATATTCCAGGAAGATCTGGGTCCCAAGTCTGGAAATGGCAGCGGAGGATTCGGCTTTGGGGGTTCTGTTGTCAGAGAAATCCACGGCCATCATTAAAGGACTAAATGAAACGCACACTCTCTACACTTGAAGAGGATTCAGTGATTTGCATAGAAACTTATCAGAGTGCCAATGGGCAGCCTGGGCCTGCTGTACGTCGACCTAGTTCTTAGATATTTCCATATTATCTTCAATCCCATTTTACAGATCAAGACTTAGAGACACAAGAAAATCACCTAAGTGGACTAGTGTCTCAAAGCTGTCAAGAGCACCTGGGTTTTGAGCTGAAGCCACTGGTCGGAACTGTTCTTATGATGCTCTGCTTGCCCTCTGTGCTGCCCACTCCCCACCTCCACCACACAACGCCATCTTGGCTCCTTGGCCAAACCTGGAAGGATTCTCGCACAGAGCGGGGAGGACTCCTCTGGTGGTGAGGTTAGACCCGCTGCTGCTCCACCATCCTGTAAGCTTCGGAGGGCCATTTGCCTTCTTTCCTTCGAGTCTTTTCCACTTGATGAGTCAATGTTTCTGAGTCTGACATGGAGACCATTCTCTTACATACGGTTTCAGCTCACACCGAAAGGATCGTGCCACTCCGAAGAGCCCTGTGCTGTGGCCAGTGGGAAACTGTGGGGAAACAAAGCAGAACAAAGTGAATAACCACGAACACCCCCAAAGCAAGGAAACTGCTCGAAAGTCCCTCCCGTATTTAATTTTATGGACTCATATGGGGTCATAATCTATAGTATAAGAAGCTTTGCATCTGGACCATATAGGTTGGTTGTCTTCCATTAGACTGGGAAATGCCAGGTCTTCATGGTCCCTAGCACTAATGTGAGTAGAATTTGACCGAGTCTCTTACTCACTGCCCACTTACAGCTTTCAAAGACTGGGGCAGATTGTGTCTGTTTACTATTACTGTGCTATTTACTTTCCAGTCTGAATGGCCACATGGTGTGATGTAGTGATGTGAGACGGTGGTTTCAGCTGTCAGTCACTTCTGGACCCATTTAGTGTGATTGTGAGTACACTTCAGGGTCTCCCAAGGAATTTCTGCCATGGTGCCTCTTACACAACTCACAGAACACTCAAAGGCAGTAGGCATGGGGTAGGCCTACTCATTAATATGGAGTCACCATGGCTGCTGAGAACTTTATATTCTTATTAATAGTCCAAGATGGGTGAGGCAAGTGCCAGTTCTTTCCAAGATGCTTTTATTTAGGTCACTAGCAGATAGCCCAAGGCAGTTGGATTACTGGAGGAACCTCACCCCTCCCTTTACTGTATCCCTGGCGATGTCTTCCTCCATGTGACGGTGAAGTGCATGCAGGTTTAGTGTTTGCAAGTGTCCCAAGACATTTGATTAAGGGCCCCCAGGGTCATACCCCGTTTATATCTTACAATTGGTAATAGAAGGCATCCAGCTGCCTTTTGTGTCCCTCGACATTTTCCCATGTGGCCTAACCAGATCGGAAGAGGCCAGAAGAACCAGTCCGTCCACACATCCACACCATGACCATGCCTTGGAGGTCCCATGGAGGGACCTCCCCCTCTATGTGACATGCGCAGTCAAATGTGGCACTTCCTTCAGAGAGCTCACACTATGGCTAAGAAGAGTATCCTGTGAGTGAAACTTGGCAGTGCCATGAGCCATGTGCAGAGGCAGTGGTGGCTTCATTGAGCACTGGAGCAGGGACTGCCATGTTGAATAGGACAAGAAGTCATAGGCAGACCAGGAAATGAGCGCAGAGGAAGTTAGGATGGAGTAACACTGAAGGGATGCTCTCACAGAGGCTGGGGACGCTTTCATGTGGCCAGTGTGAAAGTGAATGTATGGAGGGCAATGGGTAGGTGAGATGGGGAGGGTGCAGTGGAGCAGTTCATGAAGGTAGATTGAAAACTGCCTCAGAGAACTGGGCAAGGGGGCTGTGAGGAGGCCAGGGGCTGAGGGAGGCCAGCTGAGGAGAGTTAAACAGGTTAGAAATGAGGGCTGAGAAATTCATGTATGAATTAACAGCGGCAACGTTGCTAAAGACTTTCTTTGTGCCCAGGGATGTGCTAGATGCTGCACTTATCACTCAGGTTACCCAGAACCGTCCAACAAGATGGGTGCATAACTAGTTTTATTTTATAAACAGACTAGGGACTAATTTATATAGAGAAAACAAACACAAATGGTTCAAAGCCATGCAGATGGTACCGGAAGAACCAAGGTTCAAAACCTGGCTGTCTCATACCGAGAAGAACTAAGTCAAGACACAAGCGTTTGCAGCACCTGTGCTAAATCATGTTCCTTCCAAAAGAGTTTCATGGAAAGTGTTCCCCTTGTCTCAACAGCCCTTGCGACATTTGCGTAGTTCTTGGTGGAGGTCTTTTCATGAGGCAGTTGTATGGAAAGCACAATGCAAAATAAAAATTAGCCTATAAAATGCTCCCCACAGGGTGAGCAGCAGCGATTTGCAGTTTCCTCCCCACAGTACAAGTGCTCCTGGCACTGAGATTGGGGAAAGAGCATCACAGAGGTTTGTAGAGTGTCAGGTTTGGCTCCATTTCCTGAACAGGATGCTGGGACTTTTCAGATTCCTGCATGTTTGATGATACATTAGCATCCACCTAATACAAAGACATTGGCTAGAAGAAAAGAAAACACAAAAGGGAATGCCTTATCATACTACGTGTTTTTATACAATGTGCCTTTTTAGCGCACAAGTAGGGTCGGGAGAGAATGTTGTGGTTAACCTACGGCTGGACAATAAAAGTAGTTTTGAGGGCCAGAGAGATGGCTCAGTGGGAAAAGTGTTTGTCGTGCAAGTATGAGAATGATAGTTTGGGTACCCCCACCATCCACCTAATGCTGGATGGATCATCCCCCTGTAATTCCATCACAGTTAGAAGGCAGAGCCAGGATCTCTGGAGCAAGCTGGATCATTAGACTAGTCTTACCAGTGGACTCTGGGCACAATTGAGAGACTCTGCCTCAAAGAATAAGATGGAGGCTGATTGAAGAAGATTCCCCAAATTGGCTCTGGTCCCCCACATGCCCATGCACACGAATGAGTGTTCACGTACTCCAACACACATGAGCATGCATACACATATGTTCACACATTCAAACACCTATGTGTGAACTTGTATATACATATGCATGTATACCACAAACACAGAGAGACACATATAGAGCGTCCTTTCATTAGCTATTTTTGTATCACTGTGACCAGATAGATACCTGACAGAAACAGAGTAAGGAGGGGGGTGGGCTTATTTTGGCTCACGGGTTTAGAAGGATTTTGGTTCCTTGTGGCAGGGAAAGCGCAGCCATGGGAACAATCCCATTCTCACTACAGTGGGAACATGAAGGGAGGCCGTTCACAAGGAGGCTGAATAGGAGGCAGAGAGAGCTGGACATGAACCTGTGGCAGCGATAACATTCAAGGTCAGTTCCTAAGAGCCGAGTTCCGCTTGACAGACCCCTCCACCCACAGGCTCCAGAGGCTTCTGGATAGAGCCACCAGTGGGGCATCTAGTATCAACGCACGAGTCTGAGGGGGATATCTCAAGTCCTACCAGACTTGTCCTTCCACAGTGAAGCCTCTGAGAGCAGTGCACCTGCTCCTTCACAAGCCGACTTTCCCTAGTGGGGATCTCAACACTATTAGTTCATGGACATAGGCACCTCTGTCACCCCAAAGGGAATAATACAGTTTTATTCTGAGCCACATACAAGGGGTTATGGTCTGGGAGCACGGATTCAGGCTGTGCCATATGGCGCACTACAACACAGAAGCAGTTCCATGACCTTCTATTGGTTACAAAACAAAGGAAGTCAAGGCGTTTATCAAATATCATGAAGGAGGCATTAGGGAAAGGGGCTTGCTTGAATATGGATTCCAGCTGCCACATTTGATACCAGTCTTAACTTTTGGGTTGGTGGAAGTCAGAAGCCCATTAGGAATTCACTTTTTAACAGTTTCATCCTCTTCGTTAAAAGAATGTTAGGTCAGGTGTGAGGTGGAAAATGGCTGGCTACTGAGGGGACTAAAGATAGCCCGAGATAATTTGTCTCTGGATCTGCCACATTCTAATCCTCCATAATCAGGAATGTGGCATTTGGTCAGTTCCTCTTCCTGAGTGCTAGGATTACAGGTGTGCACCGCTACTCCTGGCGTATAGGACAGAGAAAGGTTTCATGAGATTGAGTCCATTAGCCTCAGGCCAGTGGTTACCCATGGGAGCAAAGGGGCAAGAATGGAATCAGAGAACATCCGTGTAACCAAATGCTTAATTTTTTTTAACAAAACCACCACCACCAACAACAAAACCTACCGAAAACCAAAACCAAACCAAACCAAAACCAAAACCAAAACCCTGGCTGAATAAAATACCAATAGTTTAACATATTTAGATGGTGAGTATACAGAATTTCAAATTGCTGACTCCCAGACACCTACATTGTGAAATAGGCAAGCACAAAACTGTCCCTCAACAAAACAACCAGAAAGGCATCCTCTGCCGAGGGAGATTTAAAATACAAGCCTCCGTGGAATATGAGCTGGGATTCCTCAAGGCCTTTCCTTTGGTCTCACAGCTTTTGTCTGTGAAAAGGAAATTCATTTGTTGCAAATATACAGAGTGGAAACGTTTGTTTGTTCACAAATTCTCTGCTCGCAGTGACCCCCTCTCCATCATGGCTCTGGTATACTGCAGTGACTTTAGGGCATAACTGATCGGGTGCCTTTGCGACGGTGGCTCATGTGAGTTGAGCAGAGCTCGCTACGTACCTTAGATAGACGGTACTGTTGACACTTTGCCCAAATACTGCGAATGAGAAGTTAAGGCTCCAGGTAAGGCCTGGGTGGAGCCATGTGAAACCACCACTGGAAAACCGTTGTGTGGTTTATTCTTTTTCTAGTACGGAGAGAGAGAGAGAGAGAGAGAGAGAGAGAGAGAGAGAGAGAGAGAGAGAGAGAGAGAGAGAGAGAGAGAGAGAGAGAGAGAGAGAGAGAGAGAGAGAGAGAGAGAGAGAGAGAGAAGCACCGCAGTCCCGGTGCTCCCGGAGTTTTGCATGTTTCAGTGATGGACCAGGAAAGGTGGATGCGAGGGTCAGGGAACGAGGCGCACTGTAGAAAGCCTCTCAGAACTTATCAAGGTGGCTTTATGAAGTGTTTGCCTTGCCCGCTTTAGGACCCGAGTTCAAGCTCCAGGACCCAAATCATTCTTGAAATCCTAGAGCTGAGGAGGCAGAGACAGGCTGCCCTCAGCAGCCAGCCAACCTAGCCTATTCCGTGATCTGGACCAGTGAGAGACCCTAAATCAAGAAAAGTACAAGCGGGGGGGGGGGGGAGGGAAAGAAAAGAAAAGTACAAGCTAGGCTACGCCTGAAGAACGCCCTCTACGGTTGCCCTCTGCCCGCTGCCCTCCGCACGCATGCGCACCTTCTCACACTCGCGCACGACACCCTGCATATAGAGGAAAAATGCACATACCAAAGAAATTTCAAGGCATGAGTTCAAATAGATCCTGTTTTGATATATCCGGGGAAGACTTTCGATGAGGCAGTGTGCAGGACACAGTGGCTCCTTTTATAATCTTCTGAAGACACCCACGAAAGCCTTCACTTACCAGGAAACAGAGACAGAGGAGAGGACATTCTAGTGGGACTCTAGAAGTGAGATTCATGAGAGAAAGGCAAAGTAGAAGGACCCAGAGGGTCCTAGGAGCCTACAAGTAGAACATTATGATAGGCAGATTTGGGCACAGGGGTCCCACTCAAACTAGGCACCAGACAAGGACAATACAGGCGGTAAACCTTAAACCCCTACCCAGATCTAGACAATGGACAGAACACTCTCCACAGTAAAGTGGAGAGTGGGATATTACGTTCTCACACACTCTGGTGCCACACCTCTGACCATGTCCCCTGGATGGGGAGACCTGATGGCACTCAGAGGAAGGACAGCAGGTTACCAAGAAGAGACTTGATACCCTATGATCATATAGAGGGGGAGGTAATCCCCCTCAGGAACTGTCATAGGGGAGGGGAATAAGGGGAAAATGGGAGGGAGGGAAGAATGGGAGGATACAAGGGACGGGATAACCATTGAGATGTAACAAGAATAAATTAATAATAAAAAAAAAAAAAAAAAAAAAAGAAAAAAAAAAAAAAAAAAAAAGAAAAGCAGAAAAAAAAAAAAAAAAAAAAGAATCCAAAGTGCCGTAGTACCTTATAGGCTAATGGAAGAAAGTTCTGGTGAATCTAGTATTGTGCTAATATAATACACACACACACACACACACACACACACACACACACACACACACACCCTGCCCGCCCCACACCAGTGGCTTGAATGCACTGTCAAGGGTCCAGACCCTCCTCTGGTTTCATACGCTGTCCCCTTTCCCACCCCCCAACAGACACAGGGGGGAGGAATAACACGAATCCCTTGGGGCTCCCTAGTGTGATAATACGGGGCCACTGTGCTGATGTAGGTGAACTGGTTGCAAATGTTCTTGAACTCTCGGAGAAGGAGATGTTTCTGGAAGCCTGCCCCCTGGACATCTGTGCACAGACTGCCTGCAGCGGGCTTTAAACAACTGCAGGTGACCTAGCAGGAAGGCAGAAGTCGCAGTGAAGATGGTATCACACAACACTCTCAACTTGACCTTTTGGGCTCTCCTGTGTCTTTCAAAGCAAGGATTTAGAGCAGGGGCAAATAAATCTGAGCCGTCCTTTGTGATCCGGCTGTTGAAAGAACTGAGATGGTAGCCCAGCTCTTCACACCCTGTGTCATCTGGAACGCAGCAGCTGGCTGCCAGCAGCCAGGCACACAGTCATGGCCCATGGCCACAGGGAAGTCCGAGTGCTCGGCTGGGGATTGCTTGGAAGGTCACCAGCCAGATGTCCAGGCATGTTCAGATGGTTACACAGCTGCTGCGTTGTCATCTTGTGACATGGAGCCTGTGGCAGAGTATTGGAACTCAGAAGTCTGGGCAGAGCCTTTTGACCCAGTGTGCAGCCTATAGACCAGTGGTTCTCAGCCTTGCTGATGCTGCGACCCTTTAACACAGTTCCTCATGTTGTGGTGACCGCCAACCATAAAAATCATTTCATTGCTGCTTTATAACTGTAACCATGCTGATGTTATGAATCGTAATGCAGGCTGATATTCAGGCTATCGGAAGAGAACCACTGCGGGCTGCGGTCAGTGGTGGGGGGGCCCCTCCCAGGCGCAGATCGAGAGAACCAGAAGAGCCAAATGTTTCAGACTCACCAGTGAGCATTCTAGAGATTTCTCCTTTTATTTTCTTTAAGGGCCTTGTACAATTTTATGTTCATAGGTACGTTTTGTCTGCATGTGTGCATGTGTGTCACATGTGTGCAGTGCCCAAGCGGGCCAGAAGAAAGCATTAGACAGACTCCTTGGAACTGCAGCTCCAGGCAGGTGTGAATCAGCCTGTGGGTGCTGGGAATCGAACCCAGGTCCTCTGGAAGAGCAGCCCATGTTCCTAATCACAGAGCCATCTCTCCAGCCCTCTTCCCTTATTTTCTTCATTCTGTATTCATTGAAAGTGCACATGTGGTCAGCATGTGCTGCTTCTTTCCAGGCCCCAATAAAGATGGAGAGAAGGAGGTGGTGTGGGAAGATGCCTGATGCTCGCTCACTTTTATCTGTGGCTCCTCACCTTAAGAAAAAGGATGTGTGATATCAACCCTTCCTGTGAGGGAGAGCCTTGGCATGGTCACATACAGCAGTAGCTCAGAGAACGGTGAAGCGAGATCTCTATCTAGGCTCCGATTTCACATCCTCTCTTCTGTCATAAGTTTCTGAATAATCAGCTCTGAAAAGGAAGTGCCTGAGTGGCAGCCACATGTGTGGCACGGCCTGAGGTGAGGGCTCAGGCGACAGCCCTGGGCGCTGTGTACAGGGTGCTCAAGTCACAGTTGCTCCCGTGAGCAGGTCTGCCCTCCCTTCCTTACTTTTGGCTTATCAACACCTTAAACACACCCAACACGTAGTCCTGAGTTTATTTCCCACAGCCTCATTTAAATGGACTACAAAAGATGGGGCGAGCTGTGGTCAGCGTTGCTCCCATAGAGGAACCATGACGGGGGATATTATTGTGGCTGTTTTATGAAGAGATGAGTAAGTTTGAGACCTCGGCTCTATACATAGGAAGCCTTGAGACTCTAGGCTAGTTGCTTTACTATTTCTGAGCCTCAGTTCCATTCTGTTAGGACAGAAAACACAGCAGTGTAATGCGGGTTCAAAGACGTCTTGGATGCTCAGCATACAGTTAATATTTTGTCTCCCTCTGTGGACTTGAATCACCTGGATTATAGGTTTGTCTATTGTATCCTACCATGGCTGTGCTTGCCTGCAATCCCAAAACTTAGGAGGAGGATCAGAAATCCAGGGTTCTCTATACTTTTCTTTTGCAGTAATGAGATGCCAGGAACAAGGCAACTTACAAAAGAGTTAAATTTGGAGCTCCAGAGGGTGAGTTTGTGACGATCATGGCAGAGAGCATGGCAGCAGGCAGCTAGAGCAAGATATGAAAGCTCACACCTCATCCACAAGTAGGAGGCAGAGGGAGCCACTGGCAATAGAATAGGCTTTTTGAAATCTCAAAGCCCACCCCACAATGACATACCTCTTCCAGCAAGGCCACACATCCTAACCCTTCTCAAACTGTTTGACCAACTGGGGACAGAGTAATCAAATGTATGAGTCTACAGGGGACCTTTTTCATTCAAACCACCACATTCATCTACATAGTATGATCAAAGTCAGCTGGGTTATAAGAGTCTTTATATATATATATATGGAGGGAGGGATCAGTACAGTCTTGATAGGTATCTCTTGAGTATGTCCTGGTTCTATAACTTGTGACATGCATTCAAACAGGAGAAATTCACCATTGCTGTCTACCATGTAAATATTTGCTGTTGACATGTGAATCCCAAATAAATACCATCTAGTATCTTTTAAATTTCTTTCCTGTTGACAAACCAGAGAAATATAATGATATTTAATAATTTAAGGACATTGGATAGTCCTTGATCAGTGGATCTACGTTGAACTACCTAAAATTCTGTTGCAAATTTTTATATGGTTTGACCCCCAATTCCACAAATTTCCATTTCTATCATTTTTCTGTACCCTATTTTTCTCATAGGGTTTGGATTAATGTATTTTTAATTCTAATGTTGGTGTTATAATTCCTTGCCATTGTCCCATCTCTTTAATGTTTGCTTTGGTTCTCCACCCAGCACATTGAATAAGTAGCATTGGCTCCATTTACAGAGGCAGCAAAGGAAATCCAAGGAGAGTTTACAGGTTACTGTCAGAGAGTAGGGGAGCTGTTGCACTAGCGTACTTGACGCCCATGTTCAGCACTTTGTCTGTTATTTCCCAGCTGTCTTTCTGACATTGTCAAAACCATCATCACCTATGACATCAGAACATCTGTGTCTTCCCCCTCCCCCATCTTGTTGTTTTGTCTTGTGTTTGTTTGGAGACAGGGTCTTACTGTGTGTCTCTGGCTGGTCTGAAACTGGCTGCCTAGACCAGGCTGGCCTTAAATTCCTAGATCTACCTGCCTCTGCCTCTCAAATGTAGAGATTAAAGTTGTGTGATACCATACTGAGCAGTGTGTTTTTGAGGCACGATTTCCTGTATGCCAGGCTGGCTTCAAATTCCATATGTAGTTTCAGGATGTCCTTGAACTCCTAATCCTTGTGCCTCTAACTCCTAAATTCTGGAATTATAGACATATACCACTGTGGGGCCTGAAAGTCCAATGAGTAGGGCAGAGGGAGCCAGTGCAGAGCAAGAGCGAGGTTGAAACATGTTCGAATCCTGAAAATCTCATCCTGAGACTGGTCTGTGCCTAGCTGTCCCAGAACATGTAGCCTGTATGACCCCCACTTCTGCTGCTACCCCTGAGATAACTATATAACCCGGTGGCCAGGTTTCAGCTTAAACTTCCTCTCTTTTTATAAGGTCATGTCCAGCAAGCACCTGGAATTCCTCTTCATGCAAATAAGGCATTCCCAGCACCAAGACCCCAGCCAATGATGTACACTCACCCTGAATACCCTTACCCACCCCCCAAGGTTTATATAGTCCTGCTGCCTCAAAGCCTCTCCTTTCAGCTCCCTCCTTCCCTCTAACCAGAGTCTCCAAGACTAGGAATGCCACCTCTGTCTTCGTTTTTTGTCTCCTGTCTTGTTCTCCATCAACCTTGGCTGCCTCTTGACCCCACCCATCTCCTCCCTCTGGGTCTGCAGAGCTCTAACATCTCTGCCCAGCCTGCTCAAGTTCTCTCCTTCACTCCGGGGCCTCCTTGCCACCTACCCTTCCTCCTGAGGTAACACTGTGGGTTACACTCAGGCAGCATTCTCTCCATTGGCCTGCTGCTGGACCATATCATTTATCATCATCATCATCATCATCATCATCATCATCATCATCATCATCGTTACTATTATATTATTTTAGTTAGGTTGCAAAGTAGTCGGTTTGCATCCCATCACTTCTATCATCATCTAGGCCTCTCAGAATAGCAGCTCAAGTTTCTATACTCCCCTTCATGATTACCCTCTGGACCACATACACTGTCACCTCCTTCCTTCTCTCCTTACCCACTTCATGGTAAAACCTGGGCCCACCCCACAGCTGCTTCCAGAGGCTCTGACTAGGCATTTGATGACTTGGGTCCATTATTTTCATGTCTATTCTACATGCTATAGTGTCCAGTCTCTCCCTAACCCTATTACTCCAATCTGTTTTCATAGCACTTATTTCTCCCAACTTATTGCATATTTAATTTATTATCTCCTTTCCATGGGAATATAAACACATGAGAATAGACAAGCCCCCTCCCTCCTCCAACACACAAAACCACTGAAGTGCCATGGATGGAATAGTGTCCCAGAAGTCAAACGAAGCTGGGCACATTCTTTTTGAGAAGGCCAGAGACTCTCTTCCCAATTCATACATTAAAGCTCTAACTCCCGTGTAATGGATGGGGCCTTCAGGAGGCAGCTATAGATGATGAGGTCATAATGGGGTTTGTATCCCCCTAAGAGAGGGACTTTCTCTCCTTCTCTACCTTGGGAGGACACAGTGAGAAGATGATTTCCTGTAAGCCACAGAAAGCCCCCTCCCCACAGAACCCAGACACGCCAGCACCCCTAATTTCAGACTTTCAGTCTCCAGACCTGTGAGGAAAGCTTTCTTTTCCTAAGCCATAGCAGCCTGAGCTCGCCAGACATGGTGACTTATCATTTGCATAAATATCATTTGCATAAATGAATACATTACTGTCCCATAGCTGAGGGCTGGAGTATGAGGTTGAGATTTGCAGTTGTCATGGCTTTTTTTTTGCATCTTCCTTAGGGTCCTATGTTGAGGTTCTGGAAACCCAGCTCCACCTCCTCTCTCTTCACACTGCCTCTCCTGTAACTCTCTCATGAGTTTCGGGATCTACCTTTCTTGTCCCAATCCAATTTTTAGCTTCTAGTGGCTTCCTCAGTTTCCAGATCTTTATGCCACTGTGGTTCCCTATCCTGAGGAGGTTTGCTTGCTTGCTTGCTTTTGATTTATGCACTTGACGTCTTGATTGCAGCCCCTTCCATTGTCTCCTCCTTGACCACCCCTTCTCCCTCCTCCCTCTTCCCCGTAACCTCCCTCCCCTAGCCCTCAGAAAGGGGGCCCCTCCCCCTCTACCATCTGACCCCAGCCTATCAAGTCTCATCTGGACTCCCTGCATCCTCTTCCTCTGTGGCCTGGCAAGGCCACACCACCAGGGGGACGTGATCAATGAGTGGGCATCAGCGTCCAACTCAGAGGCAGCCCCTGCTCCCCATACTATGGTGCTCACATAGATACTGAGCTGCCTATCGACTCTATCTGAGCAGAGGGTCTAGGTCCTCTCCGGGCATGGTCCTTGGTTGGTGTATCAGTCTCTGCAGGCCACCCTGGGCCCAGATTTGTTGGCTCTGTTAGTGGAGCCCCAGTCCTTTCCGGCTCCTTCTAGCCCCCAACTCTTCCATAAGATGCCCTGAGCTCTGCCCCAAAGTTTGGCTGTGAGTCTCAGCACCTGCTTCGATCCCCTGCTGGGTGCAGTCTTTCAGAGGACCTCTTATGGCAGGCTCCTGTCCTGTTCCCTCTCTTCAGCTGCTTCCGGTGTCTATTCTATTTGTCCTTCTGAATGAGAGTTAAGCATCCTCCCTAGGGTCCTCCTTGTTATTTAGCTTCTTTAGGTCTGTGGATTTTATTGTGGTTATCCTGTATTATATGGCTAATATCTGCTTATAGGTGAGAAGATACCATTGTATGTCTTTCTGGGTCTGAGTTACGTCACTCGGGATGATCTTTTCTAGTTCTATTTGTTCATAGCCCCCTATTCGTAATATCAAGAATCTAGAAGCAACCTAGATGCCCTTCAACCGAAGAATGGATAAAGAAATTGTGGTACATCTGCACAGTGGAATACTACTCAGCTATTAAAAACAAACAAATCATGAAATTTGTAGGCCCTGAGGACTTTCTATTCTTCTACTAGAAGTTGGATCCCTGGGTTTCAAGCTGTGACTGTACATGGCTCTGAAGGCCCCAATCTCTCACCTTCACAAGCTTTTATGGGACTAAAAAGGCCTATGATGGTTCCTCTTACGTGTCACCTTGATTGGATTAAAAGATACCTGGGACAGAGAGTTTCACTGCTTCCTCCTCCTCCTCCTCCTTCTCATTCTTCTTCTTTTCCCCCATGAACCTGACTTTTAATTGCAAAATTATGGTCAAAACTCTAGCTAAGTGACTCCAGCTAAGGTAGTGAGGGGCCCCTAAACCCAGAGCAACAGAGGACCTTTGTCTGTCCAGGACTTGGGGGGCGTGAGAAGATGCTGGGGACCAGGCCACAGGCGAGGGCCACTCCATCCAACTCCATGTTCTGTACCTCCACGATGTCATCCTCTATCACCATGGAGAACTTCTTGGGGCATTGAGTCCCAAAGAAGGACAACAAGGGATCACTTAGTTATAAGATTTCTCCTTCCTATAGACACCAGTGCCTTAGCAAGGAGTTTATTTCACCAGTTACAACTCCCAATACAAGCCAGGTATAGTGGTGCATACCTTTAATCCCAGCATTTGGGAGGCAGAGGTAAGCAGATTTTTGTGAGTTTGAGGCTAGCCTGGCCTAATTACATGCTCCAGGATAGCCAAGGCTATACAGAGATACCCTGTCTTGAAAAACTAAGCAAAAGAAAAAAAAGAGTTACTGAAGACTGAATAAAAGAGGGACATCCTTGTCACATTCCTAAGTAAGCCTAACTTTAGGTGTTACTTTAAAAATACTCGGTTGCTTTTATCATCTCTTCTAGCATATTGTTTACCCTTTCTTGGTAATAATTTTCATTATTTTTGGTTTATACTTTCTACATCTCTTCTGCAGAAAGAAACAAATAAGAACACTCATATCATATTTGCCTACCATTCTTCTGTTTTTTGTTTTGTTTTGTTTTTTTTTTGTTTTTGTTTTTCGAGACAGGGTTTCTCCATGTAGACTTGGCTGTCCTAGACTCGTTTTGTAGACCAGGATGGCTGAACTCACAGTGATCTGCCTGCCTCTGCCTCATGAGCGCTGGGATTAAAGGTGTGCAACCCCACTCCCGGCTTTCCCACCATTCTTAAGTAAAAGCTGACACACTTTGCAATTGATCTATTCATACAGTAACACACCTTAGAAAGTACAAATTAAATAATTTAATTCAAATGGATGTTATTTGGCTCACACTTGGCAAAGACCATCAAGATGGGGTTCTGTTTATTATCTGAGGAGCATTTGGGGCCATGATTGTGTGTGTGTGTGTGTGTGTGTGTGTGTGTGTGTGTGTGTGTGTGTGTGTGGGCACATGCGTGTACACACACTTGCATGGGTGCTCCTATTCTCTCCTCCCTGCAATGTGAGTAGAGGAATTGCTGTTCCTGCCCATCACAGAGAGGTGTTAGCAGCCTGCAGTGCTGCTGATGCTGTGTCCCACATTACGGAGCCACTGTTGTCACACATCTCTAATCCTCAACCAACTCTGTTGTGCTTACTCCGAAGAACAAGCTGGAAAACTGCCCAGGAAGATGCAGGCAATATTTGCATATTCCCTTTAGAATGGAATTCACGCAAGCAGGTACGAAGCCAGATCCGAGAGGCAGTGGTGTGAGTTTCTTGTCTTTGTGGCAAAATTATAGCAATGATGAGATCAAGCAATGTAAACAATGGCCAACCTCATGAAGGAAGCATGATTGAAGAAGGAGAGGGCTTAGTTCTGCTGGGTTGGCTGGGGAAGGTGTTCATGGGGAGGTGGTATCTATGGTGAAACCTGCAGGCAGGAAGGGGCCAGCTGGAGGAAAATCAGGACAAAGCCTGCCAGTGTGTGTGGATTAGCATGGGTAGAGCCTAAAGCAACAGAGAGCTTGCCTTCTTAGTTTTGTTTTGGAACAGGAAAGAAGAAAAATAACAAAGCTGGAACTTCATGAAGAAGGAAGAGAGTAAAACAAGGAAGATTGGCTGAGGGAGCAGCAAGGGCCAGGTCTGATTGAGGAATGTGCAGGTTAGTTTTAGTCAATGCAAGACAAACTTAGGCAGGTCTAGAACGAGGGAACCCCAATTTAGAAAATGCTTCCACCAAACTAGACTGTGGGCAATCATTTGACATGTGTGTGTGTGTGGGGGGGGCTGGGGGGTGGATGGTTCAGCCTACTGAGAGCAGAGCTATCCCTGGCCAGGTTGGTGTAAAAATTTCAGTTGGACAAAACACTGGGAACAAGTCATTAGGTAGCTTTCCTTCATGGTTCCTGCAGCTTGAGTGTCTGACTCCCCTCAGTGACAAGGAAGTGCGAGGCAAATAAACCCTTTCCTCCCCAGGTTGCTTTTGGCCAGGATATTTATCCCAGCACTAGAAGTCACAGTGAGATAAGAAGGGAGCAAGGGTTAGATTTGGTTGAGGACAGATGGGGTCAGATCTGGCAGTCTTTCAGTCTGAAGAGGATGAAATTAATTGCAGGGGTTTCACGACATGATTTACCTTCGAAGAAGAAGAAGAAGATTATCTCTTTTTCATTGAGGAGAGTACATTGGGGAGGCCAGTATGGATGGAGGAAAACAAGGAGCTGTGTGTAGTCAGGAGGAGGTGCTAGAGGCAGGCCTGGGGATGGTGACAGCAAGGATGGAGAGGATGGGCGAGCAGGAAATATGCTGGGGAACTGGGGAGATGGTACAGTTGCTAAGGTGCTTGCTTGGTAAGCACAGGGACCTGAACTCAATGCCCAGGACCCATGCAAAAAGCCAAGCGCGGTAATGTGTGATTGTAATTCCAGTGCTGGGGCAGGGGAGCAGGGGCAGAGATAGGAGAATCCCTGGAGCTCACTGGGCAGCCAGCCTACAAAAATAAAAATGATGGAAGCCCCAGGCCCCAGCAAGAGATTCTGTCTCAAAGATTAAGGTAGACAGCTCCCGAGGAATGACACCTGAGGTTTGACTTATGACTTCCATATACATGAACGCACACGCCTGTGATCACGCATACCATCAGCCAACCAATATATAAAATAAGAATTGTGCTAGGTGTCAGGCTGGCAAGTCTTCATGATAAATGGACTTGAAGGGTGAGAGTGAGAACAGAAGTGGATCAGTCCGCATTTCTTCAGGCTTAGTAGATAAACAGGCAGTGACACTCACATGCGTTTGTGTGTTCTTGTGTGTGTGTGTGTGTGTGTGTGTGTGTGTGCGCATGTGTCATGGTCTCACTGTATAGCTCTGGCTGTCTCAGATCTTGCCACGTAGACCAGGCTGCTCTTGAACTCTTAGAACAGTTAACGATAGACCACCGTGAAACAAAAGCTCTCCCTGAGCTCTCCAGGTCTCAGGCCCTAGGGTGGGGAGTGCTGGGAGAATGGAGGAGAGGTCTCAGTTGGCAGAGTGGTAAAATGCTTGCTCAGCAAGCACGAGGACCTGAGTTTAATTCCCTACATCTATGTAAAAAGTTGAGCGTGGTGGTGTGTGCAGCAGCGGGGAGGGAGCAGGGGGGTTTGCTTCCTACTTCAATGCGTACGGATTTTCTACTTCCCTGGTTGTCAGTTCTAAATCCAATCCTCATGCTTTGCCAGGCCTGGCTCTTGGAGCCGGGGCTGCAAGTTGCAATTTTGCTAAAGATCAACCCCCAAGTCTCTTGTGTGGTTCAGGGAAGGGTTATAGCCTCTTGGAGCTTGAGAATGGATGGGCAGGAAGAATGAAGAATTCGAGGTGTGAAAAGATGTGCTGCACTTGTGTGCGAAGTATGTAGGTGGCATTAGGCCAGACCTCTGAAGTCGTGTTTGGAGACTTACGCGTGGGGTCTTCAGCGTTAGAGGATCATGGAAAGACAGGCCATCATTCTGTGTGTTTGGTGCGGGAGGTGAGCCAAGCAGAGACTGTGGGCTGGAAGGAAGGCGTTTCGGGAGTGGGTGGGGTGGGCATCCATTCTCTGGGGTGAGGGCAAGGAAAAGGCTACTCCATTTTGGAAAAAAATCTAGTAGCTGAGACCTAAGTGACCATTAATAGAAAAGTGCATTAAGAAAATGTGTGGTGGACATAAGATAGGACTTTTACCCTTCCAATGGAAGGGAATCCTGGGGCACAGCCTTGATGCTATTATACAGTGTGAAAGCCCACTCACAAAAGGACAGACACCAGGTGAGTCCAGCAAACGAAGTACTTAACAATACCAACTACTTTGCGATCTGAAACTGGAACCATGGTGCCCATGGGCCAGGAGGATCAGGTTGGAATGGAGGACGACTGGTTTAATGGGGAACATTCTAGAGATGAATGATCACATAAGTTTACAACAATGGAAATGACCTTGAAGCCACTGAGTTAGGAGCACCGAAATAGATGAGATGGTCACTTTCACCTTGTGTAGGTTTTTTTTTTTCCACAATAGGAAGATGGTATCTAGGAAAAGGCAGAAGAACCATGCCAGCTTGTTTTGTTAGTATGCTCCTCCCACCTACTTTGCCCATCTTTGCCCAGCCCCCAGGGCTGTTTTTGTGCCCCCTCCCCCTTTTTTTTTTTTTTAAACCAAGGTGAGTATGATATGGGAGAAAAGTTAGGGAGAGAGGGGAAGGAATGGAGATTGAAGGAGTCAGCACTGGGGGAAATGACTCAGTATGTGCAGTGCTTGCTGCACAAACACAAAGACTTGAATTGGGATCCCAGCAGTTATATAAAAATGGGGTGTGGCAGTGTGTGTCTGCCATTCCTGAGAGACAGGAGGATCCCAAGGGCTCCCTGGCCGGCCATTCTAGCCAAAATGTCATGTTCTGTGGTCAGTGAGAGACCTTGTCTTCCAAAAATAAAGTGGAGAGTGGCAGAGCAAGATACCCATTGTTGATTCTCTGGACTCTCTCTCTCTGTACACACACAGCACCACACACACACACACACACACACACACACACACACACACACACACACGAGGGAGGGGGGAATAAAAGTTTGATGAAAGGTATGGCAGCCAGACATGGGGACAAAGGCAGGCCAGCTGCTGTCTGTCTTGGGCTAGCTTTCAATGACCCAGATGTTGGTCCCATTGTGCTACGCCACACAGCTGGAAGGCATCCAGACAGCAAGCTGAAGCAGCATTTCTCTATGTCTGCTGAAGTAGACATCAGTGTGAATAGCTTTAAATGTATAGGGGTGTACCCTCATACATGCAGGCGTGTAGCCTCGTCACGCTCCTTCCCTATGTGTCACGGCAGAAGGGAGCTCATGAGAAATACACCGATGTATTCCTAAATTCAAAACTGATGCACATTGACAAGTACACACGAAAAACATGGTTTTACTCTATGGTACAGAAGAGAATCCCTAGAGAAGCCATAGT
Organism: Acomys minous; assembly: GCF_964271855.1. NCBI lineage: Eukaryota > Metazoa > Chordata > Mammalia > Rodentia > Muridae > Acomys > Acomys minous. The sequence continues at coordinate 15,397,398 of NC_140500.1, forward strand.
TTGTCTAAAACGCTTATTTTTATCGGGGTGCACTTGGTTTATTTAGGTGTATTAGGAAATAAAGATAAATAAAGAGAGGAAAATCTACTCCCTGGCATTAACCACTGGCGTTGAGTAGATGCCATATACTTCCTGTTTGCCCACTCTCTGAGACTGGGCAGCTTAGGGACTACTAGATAGTAGAGCAAAGTGGAAGTGGAGTGTAGCTTCTGAGGCTACCCACAGAAGGCCTTGCCTTGTTGGAACGCTGCTCTTGGAGCCCTGAGCTGTCATGTAAGTGGTCTGATATTCTGAAGCCACCATGCCCTAAGAAGCCCAAGGTCATTTGAATGCACACTAAATGCCAGCTGAATCATCACAGCTCAGGGGGAAGGCACTGCATAAGGAAATTGATGTGCTTCTTAGGCCACCAAGCTTATGTATGTGTCTGTGAGTGGCCATGTGCACATGCATGCAGGTGTCTGTGGGGGCCAGTAGAGGGCGTTTGTTACACCTGAGCTGAAGAACAGGCAGCTGTGCATCACTTGATGTGGATGATGAGAAATGAACTCTGATCCTCAGCAACAACAGCAGCGCTGTTGACCACTGGGCCATCTTCTCAGTCTTGGTTGAAGTGATCCTTTATACAGTTAAAGGTAGCTGGAGGACCCTCTTCTCAGACACCAGCACTGTTACTCCTTGTGTGAGCTCTATAAAGGATTATTGGCAAACATACGGTCAGATATTTAATAATATGTATTTGATACACTTGGTTTCATAAGGAGCAGCTTGCTGTGTTCTAATTTTTTTTGTTCATTTAACAATGTATCCTTATATAGAATAAGTTGTTCACAGAAAACAGAGGTCAATGTTCTTCAGCTGGACAGCCCTGTGGTCTCAGGTGGAGAACGTCTTACAGGTTGAAGACATCTGACATTAAATACATTGGCATGTTACCCTAAAAATGAAAGAATGTATCTTGAAGATTTTCCTATAGCTATGTACACAGAATCTCTTCTTTTGGTATCTACAGAGCATTTTATTATAGAAAAAATAATTCTTCATTCATGGACATTTATCTGAATTCCAGTACTTTAATTTTATAAGCATGTTGTAGTTGCTCATGTGACATTTTAAATTTTGGTGACATTAGCAACTTCTGTGGACATTATTTTAGGTTTTTCCTCCTGATATATATGCCTGATGTTGGTCAAACATTGCTTTAGATCTCAAAAATTGATATGAATTGTATATTACTGTTGCTTTAATTATTCTTTTATAATGAGTGAGGTCAAGCATTCGAGGGCTAGAGATGCGTGTGGCTCAGTGGTTGAGGGTGGGGTTATGATGTTGGAGATTCTGATCAAGTCTTTAGAACTAATCAAATCTCATTGCCATTACTTCTTTAATAAATACTTTCTGTTCTATGCCAAGTTTCCTACTTTGTCATGCTCCGTTTATGCTTTATTTAGCTCTTCTTGGAGTGACAATATTAAGCCTTAGCTGTTAAATGTTAGGGTTTTTTCTTTTCTTTTCCTTTCTCCCTTTTTCCCTTCCTCCCTTCCTTTCTTCTTTCCTTTCTTCCTCCTTTCTTCTTCTCCTTTTTGTTCTTTCTTTTTAAACATTTGGTGTTGCTCAAATTTTCTAAAGTTCATGCTATTCACAATGTCAGGGTATAATTGCTCATGTCACACAACTGTGAGAAACCACAAGTTTAGACACAGAGGCTTGGGTTAGTAGGATTTGCTTTTCATGTCATATTGAGAAGTCAGGGATGGGAGGTGCTAACCCTGGTTCCATTACTCTGACAGTTCAGACTCACGTTTCTTAATACAGTACTTTGTCTTTCCTTCTGATGCTGAGATGACTTCTAGCCCTTAAGGGGCCTGGTAACCAATGTGTGTTCACTCATTTTTATGGGGAAAGAAAAGGGAGAGAAAAAAAAATCTAGCGGATGTCCACTGATGTTTTATTGACAGCCCAGCTACAAAGGAGTCTGGGAAAGTGACCCAGACTGCCACCGTGGCCCATCTTTTGGGATTAGGCCTGTCGCTACTCTGAAGAGAATTTCATTGTATAGAAAGGTGAGTATAAAGAATAACAGAGAAGAGACCACACGTCCACAGCCTGGCAAAGTAAGTGGCTTCTCTTCTTTATGGATCACTGGCCAACACCCCCGTGTTTTCCTCTAGTGTTTCTATAGATTAAACTTTCATACTTCAATCTTCGATCAAAATATTCTATTTAAAAAATTTACTATAGTTTATCTATTTTTTGTGTATGCATGTAATATGTGAGTGTATGTGCGTGTGTGTGTGGAGGTCAGGAGACAGCGTTGAAGAGTCCATTTTCTTCTTTTACCTTGTGGGTCCTGGTTACACTTAGGTTGTCAGGCTTGGTGGCAAGTGCCTTTACCTACTGAGCTATTTCACTGACTCATGTTTTATTTTATTTTATTTTATTGTCAGAGTATCAAGCCTGAGGTGGAAATATATTTTAACAGCATTTACTAAGCAACCCAGCTTTTTCTTACTGATTTTAAATTACCCTTTCATCTTGTACAAAATCCCTACTCGTATTTGTATGTACTTTTCTAATTTTCTAGCCTATTTTGTTGATATATTTATGAAACAGTAAACTCTAATTAGTTAAACTCATAGGAATAGATCACTTTCATTAATTATTTTTCATAAGATTGCCCATGTAGCTTAGACTGGCTTCAAACTTCTGACCCTTCTTAGCCTCCTGTGTGTTGGGACTACAGGAGCAGGACGGTCAGCCTGGCCCTTCTGATGTTCCTTCTGTCTTTATTTTCCATCAAACTTGCATATTATCTGATTGAATTAAAAAACTTCTGTTTATACTTATGATAATGATATACATTCTAGACTAGTTTAGAAACTATAACATCTAGAGATATAAAATCTTTCATTTTGGGAACACATCCCATTTTTATCTGTTTAAAATTTATTTGGGAGGAAGGGAGTTTGTCATTCAGTAGTGTTTTAGAATTTTGATATACTTTTTCCTCCTATGTATTTTCTTTTTGTTACTATTTTAAATGTGACCGTTTTAGCCATTAGAAAGTCTAGGCAGATATTGTTTATATGCAAAGGTCTTTTACTTTTGAATGTTAATTTCTTTGTTTTAATTATGTGTACATGAATGTGTCTGTAAATGTGCTAAGTATGGGTGCTCCAGAAGAGGACATCAGATTACCCAGACCAGCATGACAGGTGACAGTGCACCCCCTGATATGGCACTGAGACTCAAACTCAGGTAGAGTGAAGAAGCAGCAGACATTCTTTTTTAAAAAACAAACTTTTAACTGATTTTTTTGGTGTAAATTTCACATCATGCACCCCCAATACCCCAATACTCATCTCTCCATCCCTCTATGTTCACCCTTCATTCTTGCAACCCATCCTAACCTCTCTGCCAAAAAAAAAAAAAAAAAAAGTCTTGCCGTGGAAGCTGCAGTGGGTGTCACAGTATGCCCTTTTGTCCACTTACTTTACTTGCAAATGTTCATTGCAATGAGTCATTGGTCTGGTTTGGGGCCTCTGGCTTTTGCTACACTATATCTATACTAGATAGTCATCACCAAGACTTGTCTTGGACATCCTATTGTTGCCCTGTGTCATGGGCAGATCTCCTGCAGCTTTGGTTCTGCAGAACTGTCCACTTTACACAATCTAGCAGTTCATAGATGAAGTAGATATTGTGGTGGGCCAAATCAAAGACCTGGAGCTAGGCTTGGATGGTAGCTCAATTGTTCAGCCAGCCAGCTCTCTCCCATGCCCTCACCACCAGAGCCAGCTCTCCTGCTTTGCCCAAGTGAGGGGTGAGGCTAGCTCTCCTGCCTTCAGCAGCCTGTAAAAGGCAGGACCTGCTCTCCAGTACCCACACCACCAAGGCCAACTCTCCAGCACTGCTCAGGTGAGGTGCAGGGCCAGCTCTCCCAAGTGCTGCAGCCAGTGAGGGACAGGACCAGCTTTCCCACCTGCTGCAGGTGGCAAAGATTGGGGTGGGAGTAAGCATTTCTCCTGTGCACACACTACTTTATGGCCGATGAGGTGTGGGGCCAGCTCTATTGGGCTGCTCAGGCAAGGTGCAGCCTTCTCTTTGAAGTGCTGTAGTCATCAAGGAGAGGGGCCAGTTTTCCTGTTCTTATACCCTCAGAGCCAACTCTCTCAAGATGCCCAAATGAGGGGTGGGGTCAGCTCTCCTGGGTGCAGCATCCCAGCATCCCAAGAGGAGTAGGGTCAGCTCTGTTTCAGCTCTTGGACATCAACATGGTCCCAGGAGGCAGGCCAGACCATGGCCTTTGGTGGTAACATGGGACATGGACATTGATGCAGATACCCACTACAGCAGGACCACAGACCCAGACATGGCCCTCTATGGCAGCATAGACTGGGACAGTCACCATGACCTCAGGCAGCAGCACAGGCTACTCATATCAGGTGGCTCACTACTCCTCTTGTGTCTCCAGTTCTGCCTCTCTTCATACTGCACAAACCATCCTTTTCCCATCCTCCTCACCACATACTTGCTCACTGTAGCGGCACCCACTGCAGCAAGGCAGTGGGTGAGCCTCTAGCAGCAAACACTCTTAACATTGAACACTCTTTCCAGCCCCTTGAGTGTTTTGTTATTGTTGTTGTTGGTGGTGGTGGTGGTGGTTGCGGCGGCAGCTTTTTTATTCGATGTTTGTTTTGTTTGGTTGTTTGGTTTTCTGAGACAGGGTTTCTCTATGTAACCCTGGCTGTCCTGGAACTTGCTCTGTAGATGAGGCTGGCCTCTAACTCAGAGATCCACCTGCCTCTGCAGCCCGAGCGCTGGGATTAAAGGTATGAGCCACCACTGTCTGGCTGAGTGTTAATTTTTTTCTTTAGACATTTTCTTTCTATTATTTTAAATACATTTTCATAGATATTTTGTTGAGTTCTCCGGTTGAAAACTACACTATTATCACAGATTGTCTCACGTTTTTGTTACTGATTTGAAAATAACTTCAGAATAATGTTAAACTGGAGTTGTACTAATTGATGCTCTTGTACTATTTATGATTCAGCACAGAATATATTATGTGTCTCTATGCATTATTATTTTTGTAGTACTAGGGACTGAACCCAGAACATGCATTTGTATGCTTCCTACACAAATGTTCTACCACCAAACTGTATTCTCAGACCCTGCTTTGGAGACAGAGACTTACTAAATCACTTAGGCTGCCCTTGCATTTATTCGATAACTTGGGCTGGCCTTGAATTTGTGGTCCTCCTGTTTCCCAAGTAGCCGTGATTACAGTGCATATATGTGTATGTGTATATGTGATTCAGCTAAGGAAGTATCTATCTGTTTTTATTATACTGAGGTTATTTATTTATTTTTATTTTATGTGTATGGGCATTTTGTCTGCATGGATGCTTGTGCACCACATGCATGCTTGGTGCTCATGGAGGCTAAAGAGGGTACCAGAGCTCCTGAAATTGGAGTTGCTGATGGTTGTGAGCTGCCATGTGGGTGTTGAGAATCCAACCTAAGTCCCTTGTAAGAGCAGTCAATGCTCCACACCACTGAGATATCTCTCCAATCCCAGCATTATATTGCATTTTGACAGCTGTCTTCTCAAAAGCCTTATTTTGAATTAAAAAAAAATAGAGTTGGTGTTAGTTCCAGCCTTTTAGGCTTACTGGCCAGATGAGGGAGAATACAAGCAATATGTAGGAGACATTAGTGAGAAATTTAGACATTAATATGATTATGAAGTTTAAAAGGTAGAAATATTTTCAAAATAAAATGCTTTGTGCAGCAAAGCACATTTTTATGTGGTGGCAAATGAGGCTCATTTCTCTGTTGCCAAGATGCTGGATCACTAGACCAAAGTGCTGCTTATGACTGAGTTTTCTGAAATGATCCCATAGTTTTCCAGATGCCTGACCTGCACACATCTTCCTGGAAGAGAATCTGTGTCTTAAAAAGCTGCTTTTCCACTCATGTTTGCACCTTCAAGATCCACTTCATAGGTTCTTCTGAAGAACCTTGTTTTAGACTGAGTGTTGGGGCACACACAGGGGGAGTGACAAAAACAAAGCAAAACAAAACAAACCTCCTGGTCTAGAGTTGAAGATGAGAAAGAAGAAAGAAGGAGGAGGAGGAGGAGGAAGGAGGAGGAGGAGGAAGAAAAAGAAGAAAGAAGAAAGAAGAAGAAGAAGAAGGAAAAGAAGAAGAAGAAGAAGAAGAAGAAGAAGAAGAAGAAGAAGAAGAAGAAGAAGAAGAAGGTAGGTAATGTAAAAGGGAAAATATGTAAAGGGAGCTTTGCTTCTGGGAAAGGTTAATGTACACCCTGAAGCCCAGGGTCAGTGGACAGCTTTAGGTCTGCATAGTCATAGCCGATCTGTGTGTGCTGCTGTTGTTACCTTAGTAACAAAGGAACTACACCTGTATTATCCTGCTCCTGCTGTAGGCTGTGCTCTGACTTGGGAAGGTAACATGCTTTTTTTTTTTTTTTTAAATGCCAGTTTCTATTTCCTGAAGAGAGCTCGAGATAGACTTGAAACAAACTCCAGTCAGGAACTGAAGAATAAGTGAGTAGTTGTGCACAACTGACAGAGATGTCATGGAGGGAGCCCAGAGGGTTACAGTAAAGATCCTCCACCCTCCAGTGGCACCAGCTCGCCAGGGAGTTCAAGGGTGCTACAGAGTGCTCTAATGACCTCTTCCAGCAACGTTGGACCATCGCGGACAGACCAAAGGAAGCTGTGGGTTGGGGTTGCTATATGCAGGAGTTGGAACAACGAGAGGCCTGTTCTCGTATTCCCCAGACACCACATAATGGAAATTCGGATCTTCCTCTGAATTCTCCAGGTGAGGTGACAGTGGCTAGGATTCCTTTTGCTTTCTTGTTTGAGCCAGCTTTGATTTCTCCCTTGTGTGAGAGAAAATGAACCTCACAATCGTCTATGCCACACTTGACAATACCTGCTTTGTGGATTCAACTGTTCCCCCACCCCCACCCCGTGCCTAGTCCTGGGGGAAGGGTGTAAAATGATAAGCCAGAAACCAGACCCATGGAGCCAGGCTTGGCTGCAAACCAGTGACCCCAAAGCAAACAGGTCTTATCAACGCTCCTTAGATCGGTTCTAATCCTCGAACTGTGTAATTTTCCCAAGCTATAGTCCTTCCAATGTCCTTAGATGTGACACATAGTGACAAAGTGAATTGCAGGTGACTAAGTGACTGTGTTGGGTCTTGAGAAGGTATTGATGATAGATTCACATCATGGATTTTAGTAGTGACATCTGTTAGATAACTTTTGTTTGTTTGTTAATTGAGACGGGGTTTTTCTGAGTAGGTTTGGCTGTCCTGGAACACACTCTATAGAACTGACAGAGATCTGCATGCCTCTGCCTCCTGAGTGCTGGGATTAAAGGCGTGAAATACCACTGCCCCGCTCTTAGACTCCCCCTGCCCCACAAGACATGAGAGAAGACCGATCCAGTTGGTTTCTCTGGGTTCTTACTGGTGTCTCTGTTCAGTTTCATCAGGACAGTTCCTCACCTCTGGATTAGAGCTTCTGTGGCTGCACTGATCACACGTCTGAATCCTGAGTTTCTGTGCGTGAGAAAACCAGGGGGGCGGGGGTAGGGTTGGGGTGGGGGTGGATGTTGAGTCTTTCTCAGGAACCCTTACATCATGGATCTTAAAACTGATTGGGGATCTCTGTTGCTTCTCACTTGATAATGGTGTGAGTGAGCTGAAGATGAGGGAGAGAGAGAAGAGGCTTTAGGAGCAGAAGAATCACCAAAGGATGGGCAACCAGGGGTTATCTTGCATGGGGACAAAATCCGAGTCATCAAAAAAATCAAAATATATAAATATCTGCTTAGCCACTCAAACAATTAAGAACAAAGCTTATGAACAAAAAGTTTGGATAGCAAAGTCTATAATCCCAGTGCTTGGGGCAGGAGGCTTATGGATTTGAGACCAGCCTGGGCTATAGAGTGAGACATGTTCTAGAAACAAAGACAAAGTCACCCAGCTCAATAATATTGAAGGACAAGAACAAAGTTGGAGGACTGACACTACCTGCCTTTAAGACTTTCAATAAGGCTACAGTAATCAAGACAGTGTAGGAGCAGTGAAAAAAATCAATGGAACACAATAGGGAGTCTAGAAAAATATTAATTGATCTTTGGAACAGGACATAAAATTAAAATTAAAAAAAATATATATTGTTTGTTTGTTTTTACTTATTTTAGGAATTGACTCTGGAGCAACTGGAATGTCCACATGGAAAACCCAAATAAATAAAGCATAGTCACAGACTTGTCACCATTAACAAAAATTGTCCCAGGATGAATGACAGTCTTATACTGTGACATATCTCTAACACAAGAAGTCCAGATGACCTGAGAATTTTAACACCAAAGGCACAAGCCACAGAGGAAGGACGGATGACCTGGACCTCATTAAAATTAAATTTGTCCCACTCTGTGAAAGACATTGTCAATAGAGTGAGAAGACAAAACCTAGAACGGCAGAAAATGTTTGCAAAGGACACACCAGATAAAGGACTGTTATCCAAGACATACAGCAGACTTATAAAACTCAACAGTAAGGAAACAAAAACATGACCATAAATAAGCAGTGACTTGGATATCTCTCTAGAGAAGACAATTAACAGACACATTCAAAGAGGCTCCATGCCATACGACATCAAGAGAAATCGGAAATAAAAACAGTATCAACACCCAATCAAAAATGATATCTAATGCTGCTAATGATTGGAGCTGGAGGATCATTCCTTCTTTGCTTGTGAAAATCCTAAGCAGTATAGCCATTTTGGAAAATGGTTTACTGACTCTACCATATATCGAAACACATGATCTAGCAATGATAACTCCTTAGTATTTACCCAAAAGAAAGGATAATAGCTACACAAAAGCTTGCTTACAGAGCCCAATAGCAGCTTTATGCAGATCCTCAGATACCCTGGGGTCAACAAAATAACCTGCAATTGAACAAACTAGGGGGCTGTCTGATAGCAATGTGTTATTCAGTCTAAAGAGAAACAGGACAGTATGTATAGGGCAAATTTGGAGATTAAAAAAAAACAACAGCATTCAGGAACCTACTTGCTGGAACTTGGCTTTATTTATTTATTTGTTTTTTTAATTTTTAAAAAAGTAATTGGGGCTGGAGAGATGGCTCAGAGGTTAAGAGCGTTGCCTGTTCTTCCAGAGGACTAGAGTTTGGCTCCCAGCCCACATGACCCTCACAGGCGCCTGCAACTGTAGTTGCAGGGGGCTCTATCACCTTCTTCTGGCCTCTTCAGGCACCGAACACACATGGTGCACATACATACAGACAAGACATACACATGAAATAAAAAATAAATAACTTTAAAAAATTTGTAATGAATGCTCCATAAGGGTACAATACAGTATGGCCTTCCTCCACAATACACTACATTCTTCCTACTGTACTATTGAATATTCAGACTTATTCATTGTGGTACCTACTGTCCAACTTCTTTCTATCATCCCTCCCCATCACTCTTCTGTTCTACTCCTCTGTGTTCTGAAATTAGTACTTTAAGCTTCCACATCGAGTGAGCACATGCAGCGCTTACCTTTCTGAGTCTGGCTTACTTTCTTACTACAATGCCCCGTAGCTCATTCACGCTGCCACCAACACTGGCATTTCACTCTCATTTCATATTAGGTATTGGAGCAACTATAAAACTGTACATTTTGTATCTCTAAAATTTTAACAAATGAAATTTTTCTTTCCTATTCCATCATGTACTTGTGTGTATATGTACTTGTGTAGTATACTCTTTACGCATTCTCCACCCTTGTGACAGACACCTTCATTGAGTCGATATGTTGGCCATTGCAAATGCGTAATTCTTTTGTTGCTGTCTGTCAATGCCCGGCTGCGGCTCTGAAGAGGTCCAGGGTAGGGTCTCTGGGGCTGGATGCGGATGCCCTTCCAGTTCGCTTTATCTCTTGGGTGGCCAGAGCTGATGGCTCAGGCAACTGATCAGGATTGAAAGGAGGAAGAAGAAAAGGGAGCCCAAGGTTTCTTCTCTAGGGACTGGCTATAGTGCAGAGGCAGAGGAGAACTTAAACTGACCACAAGTTTCCTATGGCTGAGGCTGTAAAAGTGGCTTCTGGCTACAATTTGCTTGGGGGTCGTAAAAGGAGGCTCTTTGATCTGTAGATAGGCCTCTTTGTGGAGATCTCCAGTAAGCCAATGTAAATTTAAGCTTATTAGCGGTAGAAGGCTGATGCTCTGAGTCTGCTAATTTATTTGTGAAGCTACTGGGAAATAAGGGAAATAAGAAATAAGCACAATTGAGATGTAATATGAATAAATTAATAAAATATATTAAAAAAATGAAATGTACTTCTAAAAAAAAACGAAAGAGATAGAAAATAAACCACTCACACACATGCATTCAAGAGACAAGGTGGATGAAATTAGGCATCTCGACTTCAACTGAAGTCAGGCTTCCCAATCTCCCCACGTACATTCAATAGAAAAGGGTGGATGAAGTCAGGCATCTTAACTTCAGCTGAGGTTAAGCTTCCCAATTTCAGCACCGTTTATTGTAGACGACCATACTTATACTTCTGAGGAAAGGGTATTACCTCATAGCACAACAGGTTACATGTTTTAAATCTAAACATTTCTTACCTAAGTATCCATTACATAAGCTCACAACGAGTTAAGAGTGACAAGGACTGAAAGTTACAAGAATATATGACTTATCAATTAGGACTGACCTAACTATACATTATCCAGCTGTCTCTTAGCTCATAATGAGTTCAGGACAATACTTTTTTCTGTCTTTCATTCTAAGAAACAGAGTAAATTCAGACATCTCTATGTAGCTTTATTCTACCTTGGGTTCCTGTGAAGTTTAAACAAACTTGCCTATATTTATGGTGAAATACCAGGATTTGTGGTGCCATCTGGAGTGGAGGTTTATGTGAAGCCACAAATCTGCTACAAGGCTATCCCTGGTGAGGAATCTGGAGGTCCACAAAGGTGTTTATTACAACCATAAACTAATTTTAACTTTTAAAACTATTTGAATCAAATCAGGAATTCCATAATCAGGGATTAAGTCATCTGAATAACAAACAGTTCATCTTCAACAAAATCCTATAGGAAGTTTGCTCAATCAGAGCTGGTCAATACCCAGAAAGTAACAGTTCACACAATGCCAGATGTTTTTTCTGGGTAATCTTGGCTGCTCTAGACTTGCTTTGTAGACCAGACTGGCCATGAATGTAGTCCTGGCTCTCCTAGACTCGCTTTGTGGACCAAGATGACCTTAGACTCACAGTGAATCACCTGCCTCTGCCTCCCTTGGTGCTGGGATTATAGGCATGTGCCACCATGCCTGGCTCTAATGCCAGATTTTAGAGAGATGCAACAAAACACAATTGACAGGGTAGTCAGAGGTTGGAAGCAATTCTGGGGTGCATCACGATACAGACCTTTCAAATACCAGATCACCTCCAGAGATCTCTTATGCCTACGAGGCTTCCCCAAATCAATGGCTCCTGATAGCATGTCAGAGGCTGGAAGCAGTTTGGGGATGCATCATGGGACAAGACCTTGCAAATACCAGATGACCTCCTAGACAGCCCAGATGCCTAGTGAGCTCCCTTAACAGGGTGGCTCTTGGTAGTTGTTCTTGTTTGTGGTGTGTGTAGGTATGTGGTATATATGTGTACAAGCACCAGTGTATATAGGCGTGTTCTCTAGTGTGTGTGTGTGTGTGTGTGTGTGTGTGCATGTTGTGTGTAGGACAGAGGTCCTCTTTTGTTCTCTAGTTTTATAGAGTCCTTCACTGAGCCTAGCACTTGCTGTTTCAGCTAGTCTGGCTGGTCACCAAGCTCCTGGGATCCACTTATCTCTGCCCCTTCAGCACTGGAATTACAGAGGTGTTCCACCACGCCTGGCTTTTTCACAGGCACTGGGGATTTGAGCAAGATTCTCATACCTGCGCAGCAATCACTTTATCCACCAGGCCATCTGCCTAGCCAGGTAAATTGGGTCTTCACGATCCTTCCTCTTTGAGGGTATTCTGCATCTTTTAGAGCAAGGAAGCGTAGTGACAGCAAGCCTGCACAGTCCAACCTTCCTGGGCTTAAGAAAATGAGATGGAGTGGGGAGCAACTAGTCAGAACCCAAAAAATCACCTTGGGGAGACAGTACAGTTCTAAAATAAGTAGCCACCGAGTCAGTCTCTACCAATAGTGATTTGGGGCTAACGGTGATTGGAAATGTCCTTTCTGCACGTGAGACTAAAAACGACCTCTGTTGATACACTTTCACGGAATGCCAAGCACACTAAGAAGAGCGAGAAGAAAGGCTGGGTTGCTTCCTGCAGAAGCCACACACACACACACACACACACACACACACACACACACACACACACACACACACTTTGGCACAGTACGCCCCACTTCAGTGCCTTATTGCTACCTCTCCACGGCAATGAGAACAGAGAAGCAGGTGTGGAGAGCTTTCAAAGCATCAACACACTTTTAAAAGCCGAAACAGACAATCACACTTGAAGAAGAAGAAGAAGAAGAAGAAGAAGAAGAAGAAGAAGAAGAAGAAGAAGAAGAAGAAAAGAAAAGAAAAGAAAAGAAAAGAAAAACAGAGTCTTGCGTTGTTTTGCAGGCTGGCCTCAAGCTCATGGCTGCCCCACCTGAGCCTCCTGAGTGCTGAGATTGCCGGCACATACCACTCACAGTCAGAAATCTGAACGTTGTGAGTGGAGGCATACGTTTTTAATTTTAGATGTCTCCTATTCAACACTGAGTTTTAGAAAACCAAGATGTCAAATATTAGGTGTTTTCTTAGTGCATTTTCTGCTGCTATCACAGAATACCCAAGACGGAGTAATTCATAAAGAAAACAGGTTTGTTTAGTTCATCATTTTGGAGGCTGAAAATATCAAGACTTGGTGGCTACATCTTCCCAGGGCTTCGTGTTGTATCATAACACAGCAGGTAAGGGGCCAAAGGGCAAAGGGTACACTCAGCAGAAATGGCATGAGGGGTGGCTTTACTACAGGATGATGGCCTCCTTTAGCTAATGAATCAAGTCCCCCAAGAATGAACACTCATCACTACAAGACAGGATTAATTCATTCATGAGGGCTCTCTCTACCTCTGTGATTCAAACATAGCAGAAGGCTCCGCCTCCTGACACTGCCTCATTGAGGAACTGAGCCGCCACTTGCTGGGGCAAACCGTACTCTAACTGTGGCAGGGGCCAGTTGTGGATTACATAGAAGAACTTAATGATATTTCACCTGGTAGGCCAGGGAATGACCTTAAAGAGATGTCCCCCAAGAGAAAGCTGCTTACATTGGTTTATCTGGTCTAATAAATATTTACTGAGTCATTAAGAGCAGGTCCAAGACTTAATGAGATTTTTTTTTGGCTTTGTTGGACATGAGCTAAAATTTGTAAAGAAGTAATTATTTATAGGGCACTAAAAAGAATGATAAAAGGATATTTCAACTTGATTTTAGAATAAATAAAATCAAGCCCTTGATTGATACTTGCCATCAAAGTATATCCAAATCTTGTTGGTTTATGATATATGACTCATTGAGATTTTTACAGTGGGAGCATAGTTTCCCACTCCTGGCCCCGTACTCATGAAAGACCAGTAACCTTGAACATAAACAAAACTTGTTATTCTATAAACGGAAAAAAGGACCGGGATCTTGGTACCTTCTAATGCCTTCCTTAATAGACATATACAGGGTATTATTTCATCCCAGGAGCTGAAGGATTAGGAAGCATCACTTGTTTGCGTAGAAGGCTCTCAGCCAGCATATAGCTGGAGCCGTCTCTCAGAAGGAACAATTGTAGAGACCATCCAGGTGAGATTGGGAACTCCTGGGGGCAAGGAAAGGAACAGACAGAGTTCCAAAGCAAAACTAACCCAGTTGTCAATTTGCATGCAGCCAGCTCCCTCCCTCCCTCCCTCCCTCCCTCCCTCCCTCCCTCCCTCCCTCTCTCTCTCTCTCTCTCTCTCTCTCTCTCTCTCTCTCTTTCTTTTGGTTTTTTGAGACAGGGTCTCTCTATGTAGCCCTGGCTGTCCTGGACTCGCTTTGTAGACCAGGCTGGCCTTGAACTCACAGCAATCCACCTGCCTCTGCCTCCAGAGTGCTGGGATTAAAGGCGTGCGCCACCACGCCCAGCTTTCTCTTGAAGCTCCAAATCTGAAAACTGTTTTCCCATGCTTGTAACTGCTGCTCGTCAGAAGCTTGTTTGCATCTCCTTCAGATGCAAACAATAAGGAATTGTTTGCCTGATACTCAGTGATGCTTTGGGATATTCCCTGTCTCCCAGAACCTACATAAATATTCTCATTACTTGCTGCTTTGTAGGGGGCTGTTGTATATGTTTAACGAATGAGATCTCTCCATACTCCCATCTTGGAAGTGGTTTTGGTATTGAGGTCATATTAGCCTTGTAAATGTGTTAGAAAAATTATTTTGTTTTCTACGTACTTGATGGACAATTTTACATAGGATTAGAGTGTATGTTCTCTGAAGATTGGATCCTTATTTACTTATCTCTGGGCTCCTGTCAGTTCCTTCATCAGTCCCAAGCTCTTTCTCCCTTCAGTGCCCTTGACCCCTCCAATCTTTTACACTAACAAGCTCTTCTTAAGTTCTCTTGTTTCAGAAGGCAGCTCTAATCATCTTCTGACAGCCAAGATGCCTCTCTCATTTGTTTTCTGTCTTAACATCATAATGGCTATGTTTGGATATGGCCCTCAGAAAGATAAAAGCTTGGTCCTCAGCCCATAGTGCTATGGGGTTGTTGTAGAACCTTCAAGAGATAGGACCTAGGGGAAGGTTGTCTGGTTATTGGGGGGTGTGTCTGCAGGAGGTATTGTGGGAGCCCATTGCTTCTGCCGTGCATGGGGTAGTGCCTCCAGCAGCTCAAACGCTACAGGGTTAATCAGTCACGGCCTGAAACCTCCTAAACTGTGACCCAAACACCACCTTCTCTCTACGCAGTGCAGGTTAGTGAAGCCAGTGTCTTGCCTTGCACATGCTAGGAAGACATCCCAACACTGCTTTATGTCCCCAGACTTTGACTGTGTGTGTATGTGTGTGTGTGCATGTGTGTGTGTGTGTGTGTGTGTGTGTGTGTGTGTGTGTGTGTGTGAGAGAGAGAGAGAGAGAGAGAGAGAGAGAGAGAGAGAGAGAGAGAGAGAGAGAGAGTTTCTATGTAGCACATGATATTCTTAGAGCCTGGGAGCCTTCTCTTTTTATAAATTGATTATCTTAGGGACTTTGTCATAGCAATGAAAAGCTGACTTCTGCACTATCAGGCAAGTTCAACCCAAGGCCCAGGAGCTGCATGCAGCTAGGGATAGCTATGAACATCAGCAATGCAAAATTGTAAACTTACTTAAAACATCATGAGATTTTTTGAAAAGCTCAATTGAGAGGTTTGCAAGTGTAAACTTTGTAGATGATATTGTCATGCCTCAATGTCGATGCAGGACATGCTTGCATCACTATTTATAACTAGTTTAGTGACTCGATAACTTTATCAGCATGAAGGCACAGGCTATGTTTTCATCACTCACCCAGTGCTCAGTGCTTGGCACATGTGAAGAACTTAATAAATATTTGTTAAACTAATAGTTGGTTATTTCTTAATCATATCAAGTATACTTGAAGCTAGAGAGATCACAAAACTGAATGTTGTTCCCAGAGTTCCTTTGGTTCAGCCTGAAATGCTCCCTTTATCTTTCCTCACAAGAGTGTAGTAGTTTACAAGTCCTTGAGTGAAGTTGTCTTGCATTATTTTTAAAATACCCTGGTGGTAATTTGGGGAATGGCCCTGTCTGTGGCACCTTGCTCTCTGACTAGGTTCTGCAAACTGACAACTGCATTTTAAAGTGCTCACTTAAGCATTACAATGTGGGATCCCAAGTTTTCAGAGTCATAGAGTTCATATTTTACTTCACACAGAAAAATAGGAACCCGGTAACAGTCCAAATCTGTTTGCCACCTCCCCCTGTGTCACTTATGCCTTGGATGTCAGAATGTCATATATGTGTTATGACATCCACATAGCCCTGTTGTAACTTTTGTTTTAATCTTATTGTGGATCAAATTTTATAATTTTAGGTACTATCCTCTCTAACGGTTTCTGAAACAGGAGTGAAAACAAAGGCCTGGTTTATAGTCCGCAGGGACTCCTGACTCCCCAGACTATGTGCTTATATAAATCAGCAGAAGTCTGTAGGGAGCCACTCTATGGGCTTTTTCCTAAGAAGGTAGGCTCCCTCTTCCCTGTCTTTTTAAACTTCAGTGGGTATCCAAACTTTCCTTCTTTCATAAAACCACCTCTCTACATTTCTTCAAATACCATCATCTATCTGTAGCGAGTACTTCATTACAACTCTCTGGAATTAAGCAGTCCATAAAATCAGTCTTTTCCTGGGACATCTTATTCCTTTTCCACTTTCAGCATCTGTTTTTCTTTTTTCTTTTTTCTTTTCAGGTTCTGTTTTTCTTAACACTAATTTGTTTTCTTAAGTGTGATAATCTTTTATGTTTGGATGTGTGCTTACCAGATATTTCTCTTCCTTCTCCTCCTCCTCCCTCCCCCCACCCCTCCTCTCTTTTTTGAGGTAATGTCGCATGTATCCTAGGCTGGCTTTGAACTTGCTAAATAGCCAAAGAAGATCTGGAACTCTTGATGGTCCCTGCCTCCACGTCCTACCTACTGGGATGGTAGACATACATCGCACACTCAGCCACTGTCTCATCAATGCCACTAAATAGTGTGTGACTTTGGATTAGTTACTCAATGCCTGTGAGCTCCAATTTACATAAAATGACCTAAGAGCCCTTCTGGTTATTACATTCTGGTTCTGTAATTATTATGTCCCCTTTAGGGGCATGCACGTACCTCAGCTATGGCTGCTGTAGCACATGCGTGCATCCCCACAGGGTGTCTGTCTCTGTCCCTGTCCCTGTCTCTGTGTCTCCGTGTCTTTCTGTCTGTCTGTCTGTCTGCCTGTTTCTCTCTCTCTCTCTCTCTCTCTCTCTCTCTCTCTCTCTCTCTCTCTCTCACACACACACACACACACACATACACACACACACACACACACACACACACACACACACGGTCCCCTTTGTCATCCTCTGACACACTGGTTTTGATTGCCCTCACTTACTCCCTCTTCCCATATGTCTAAACATATTCTCAGCCCACACATCTGGCTGCGCTTTCTCTGTCCTTCAGGGAAAGACCTATGGCTTCTGTTCCTAAATGGCCTGACATCCATCTCAGCTACTCTAGGAGAAACTGGAACTTCAGAGCTGTGTGCTGGTCCATGTGTGTTGGCACACACGCGTGCATGTGTGTGACTATGTGTGGGGGCCTAAGTTTAACACCAGAAAATTTCCTTTCCTCATTTTTCTACTTTATTCTTTGAAGCAGAGTCCGTTAGGGCGAGGGCTGACTGCTGTGACTAGCCTTAGCTCCAGCTTGCTCTGGGGAGCCCCTGTCTTTACCTTCTGCGGCTGGAATTACAGGAGGCCGCCATGCTCACCTGGCCTTCATGTGTGGACTCTAGGAATCTGAACTCTAGTCCTCTTGCTTGTGGGAAAGTTCTTTAAGCAGTGAGTCATCTTCCCA
The DNA here is from genome assembly GCF_964271855.1 of Acomys minous. NCBI lineage: Eukaryota > Metazoa > Chordata > Mammalia > Rodentia > Muridae > Acomys > Acomys minous. The sequence continues at coordinate 15,415,106 of NC_140500.1, forward strand.
GCCGTTGGCTACGTTCTTGAGGGCAAGCAGAGATAAAAGGCTATGGAAACAACAGTGGCAAAGGTTCACAAAATCAACACAGCAAAGAAGAGACGTGAAACAAGCCAAGCTGATCTGATGGGCTCCTTTCTTTTTGCTCCTATCTTATGCCCACCAGATACGTCTTCTTTCTTTGATATTTATATTCCACAACAGTCCCCCTTGTCACGCCTCCCCTTCCCCTTTTAGTAGACACACTGCACTTTCATGTGTCTCTCAGGATAGTCCAAAGGGTCCTCCCTCTATGCAGACTTTCCCTGTGTTCACTGCCCAAGAGCCCTGATCCCTCCCTGGTAACCAAGAAACATCATAGCAAAGGCTGTCATGCTCTGAAGAAATTTCTTTTCCAATTATTATGACAGACATGATAAAAGGGAATTGGAAGACCTTGGTTTCTGAGCTTTCCTGCATTCTGTGTACATGAACATGACTGGGTCATTGACCCTCTTTTGAGTTTCAGGTGTTTTGGGTTTTTTGTTTGCTTGGTTTTTCTTATTCTTAAAGTGAGAAAGAACAAGGGCTGGAGAGAGGGCTTAGAGGATAAGAGCACTGCCTGCTTTTCCAAAGGTCGTGAGTTCAGTTCCCAGCAACTACATGGTGGCTCACAACCATCTATGATGAGATCTGGTGCCCTCTTCTGGCCTGCAGGTGTACATGCAGGTAGAGCACTGTATACATAATAAATAAATCTTTGTTTTTGCTTTTCAAGACAGGGTTTCTCTATGTAGCCTTGGCTGTCCTAGACTCACTTTGTAGACAAGGCTGGCCTCGAACTCACAGTGATCCACCTGCCTCTGCCTCCCAAGTGCTGGGATTAAAGGTGTGTGCCACCACCGCCCGGCGGTTAAATAAATAAATCTTTTTTTTTTTTTTAAAAGAGAAAGAACACATTTTCATAGGGTTGTTAGGATTCACAAGTACAGTATGAAAAAGCATTCTGAAGGTGTTGGTTAAAGATTTTATTTTTTAAACTGGGGCTTTAAAAATGTAAAGCTTCATCACGTGTATGGTGGCATATGGTGGTAACCTGAGAAATAAGTCAGCTATTGCCAGCCATTGGGAAAAAGATGGAAGCATCGCTATGCTGATAGTGTTTATTTATTTCTTTTTCTTGGGCAGTGAGGAGGAAAGAGGACAGGAGAAGCTGTGAAAGATTCAATGGGTGGGAAAAGAAGAGTTTAAGGCAGACAGTCATCTATCCAGCTACCTACTCACTTTCAGGAGACGTGAGCCACCTAGGTGCATAATCCCGAACCGTGTGCATTGCACGCCTGATGTGCATCAGGCGCTTTATATAGAGAGTGCTTCTCCTTTGCAGAGCAGCCTGAGCTGTGAGGAGGCGTTGCCACTCAGAGGAGACCAGCAGTTCTACAAGGCGTTCCTGTTCTTCTGGACGCGGAAGAGCCATGGCTCATCCTCAGCTTCGCTTCCAGAGCTTTGGAAGCCGGAACCTTCTCCAGATGATCTGTGCGTGAGAGTCACTTTCCTGTTTCTTTGACAAGTAGCAACTTAAAGGAAGGGAGGGTTTATTCTGGCTCAGAGCTCCAGGGTGTCGTTGATTGTGTGAAGAACCCCTCAGTGGCTGAGGGAGCTGTGCCCGCTGCACCCACAGTCAGGAGGCAGAGAGTGACAGGAGCCTGAGCTCCTTTCACTTTCTCCTTTTTGGACACCAGCTCACAGTGGCACAGCCCACATTGGGGTGGGTCCTCCCACTTCAAGGAACCGAATGGAGAAAATCTCTCACAGACATCCCCAGAGACATCTTCACGGTGATTCTGGGTCCTGTTGAGTTGACAATGCAAGCGACCACAGCATCCCAAACCTGCTTCCTTGTGGAACACTGCTGCTTCATCTCAGGGGCCAGATGCTACCAGGGAGACATTTCAAGCTCCTTCAGAAAACAGAAAACACTGGTTATGTTGCCAAGTAATTTGAGGAGACTGGCCTGAGGCTTTGGGGTTAGGCATAATCAAACTGTGTTTTGGGCTGAGAAGTCATCCTAGAACCAGATAATCTGGGATACGCGGTAGAAAAAGGGAGGGTTTTGACAAGCCTGAGCCTATCCGAAGGTTGGCACCCTAAATTATAAAGTGTTGAGGGGGCCTAAAGGAGCAGCTGCAACGTGACACTGTGTAATTATTTTATATTGGTGAAATTCTTGCTGAACTGCTGGCTAAAGCTACCTTACATCTCTGAAGCGGAAGAAGACTTTGTAGGTTAGTGTAGAACTAAATGAGGTGGGTTTTTCTGTTTGTTTCTCGTTTTTGGTTTTTCCTGGCAAATAGTGTTTATCTCAGGCAGGTGGCCCTCCCCAAAAGTCCCTGAGGTAGTCACTTCTTCTGCCAGGCATGAGGTTTGAATTCTCCTCCGTCATGGGAAAGGCTGTGTGGTCAGTGACGGTAGATTTCTCTTGTGCATGACCAGGTGCTATGTTGCTGCTGGAACCAAGGCAATTATTTAAAGATGACAGGAGTGGTCAACCCTGAGAGCAAAGTAGAAGTATCTACTAACAAGGGAGATTTATTCGTTTGTTTAAAAATGGTTACATGTAAACCCACACTTTCCATTAAATGGATAGAGGTTTAGTGCATACACTGCTTGCCATGCAAATGTGAGTGTTTGTGCTCAGATCCCTAGAATCCATGTAAAGCTAGGCATTGTCCCTTTTCTTCCATGGCCAGATGGAGGGCAGCACCAGGAGAAGCCGCAAAACCTGGTGGGCTAACTAGCCCGGTAGACACAGTGACAAACAAAATAACCTATCTATCTCAAGATCACATGGAAGGTGAAGATTGTCCTCTGACCTTGCCACACATGCCGCTCCACACATGTGTGCACCTCTCCCTCATGCAAACACATTTGAAAGAAAAAAAAAAAAAAAGAAAGGAAGAAAGGCAGTCTTTGGCCAGAGGGCACAGCCATCTCTGGAATGTCCCGTATTCACTTAGTTTTCCCTCAGACAGGGAACCAGAGTGTCAAGCCGTCGGGGAACTGAAGGAAAAGAGCTCCGAACTGAATCGCCCAAAGCAGATTTCAAATCCCTCAGTGGCTTTGCATCCAGGACCTGATTTTACTCCCCAGATCCACACTAATGTAACGGCAGACCCAGATTTTCATCAGGAGGAGGAAGAGGGTGGAGAACTTGTGAACTTCTGGTCACGGGGGTGAGTCTCCTGCAGGAGGGGTTCCCCAACTTCTCAGTTGGTGTTGAAACATCTCCTACCTTCTCTTGGACCAGATTCTGGTTGTCAGATGTGTCTCAAGGCGCTAAAATAGCCTTGTAGTTGCTTAGAAACTAAGGTCCAAGATGTCTCAGCAACTGTCATTGAATAATTTGCTCAGTCCTGAGTGGAGAGCGTCAGAACAGCAAGGATTGGGCACCCGAAGGACAGCGTGACTTATGCAGAGGGGTAAGCAGGCAGCAAGGAGGGAAAGGAACACTGAGTCATGTCAAAGTGCTCTGAGGAAGGTAAATCTACATGAAATCCTAGCTCAGCTCTGGAGTGCTTGCCAAGCAATCAAGGAGGACCCTAATTCAATCCTCAGAGCCACAAGAGAATCAGGCACAGTGCCATGCGGCGGTGACCTTAGTGCTGGGAAGACAGATCCCTGGAAGTTAGTGGCTGGCCAGCCAGCATGGCTTAGTCAGAAGGTTTCATATTTTAATGAGAGAGAGAGAGAGAGAGAGAGAGAGAGAGAGACAGACAGACAGACAGACAGACAGACAGACAGACAGACAGACAAAGAGAGACAGAGAGACAGAGACAGACACATACACACAGAAAGACAGAGACACAGAGAGAGACAGAGACAGACAGACAGACAGACAGACAGACACACACACACACACACACACACAAACACACACGGAGAGAGAGACAGAGTCAGAGAGAGACAGAGGATGGAGAGACAGAGACAGACAGACACAAAGAGAAAGAGAGAGAGACAGAGAGACAGAGACAGAGATAGAGACAGAGAGATGGGGGCAGGGGATGACACTCAAAAAAACTAATATAGATGGAGCTAAAATGGTGTCATCCTCAAGAATGGCACCAGAGGTTGACCTATGGCCTCCACATGCCTGGACTGCATCACATGTATGCAATACACATGAACACACATACACATACACACACACACACACACACACCACAGACGGGGGGGGGGGGGGGGAGGGACAAAAAATGAAAAGGTATGTTTGATGAAGGTGACAAACTTAGTTTGTACATAGAAACAGCATATTTTATCAGTAGAAATGTGCTTGTTTCCTGTTCTAGCTAAGTCAGTGTGAGTTAAACAATCAAACGATGCCTCACAGGCATACTAAGTCACCTGCCTGCACTAAGCTGCTGTGCCTTTTATTCCAGAAGGGGCCTTCTCTGCCTCCTACTTTGTTCTTGGGCCATTTCCACTGGGCCTTTCATCCACTGTGAGAAGTCCTCATGCCACACAGCACAGCTGAAAACACATTGGCTTATGTCACAGCATGTTAATGTTGTTGTGTTTGTCTTAGCACCCACAATCCAAGCCCCGCAGCAACCCCCATTCCTTGGTAGCAGCCACCAGTTCACGTGGGTACCACTGTCTACACGGCAGCCTAGAGCTATGTCACAATGACTCTGGCTCTCCAACAAGGCCTGTGAGCTTCTGGGATTCCTTTTTGGAATGTCGGTAGCTGACAGCCTTGAGAGCTTTCATTTATTTGGATGCCCTGAACCGATGAAGGTCACAGTCCCACAGGAGTTTGGGGCTGTGGAGAGTGATTTGTGCTGTGTCATATACTCTCCAGCCATATGTCACTGCACAGTGTTGGTGTGTTTTCCCGAGTTTCTTCGTGTCAGTCCTAAGTGATGTTCTTGAAGACAGATCTATGTACCACATAGGCAGCATGAGCTGCTTGATCTAAGTCACTGTCACTTTAATATTGTTTGTTTCATTCCATCTCATACAGACTGGCCACAAACGCTTGCTCATTCGCCCTCAGCCTCACAAGTGAACTGTGTGACACTACGCCCAGCTAAAGGATAATCCCTGCCCCGCCCATGTCTGTCTGTGTGTCTGTGTGCACAAGGGGCTAAACACCACAGGTCTAAGCTGTGTATCTTTCTCAATTATCATTTTATTATTTGTATGTAAGCGTGTGACATGTATGTATGTGTGTAGAGGGATGGCACATGATCACATGCATGTTGTGTGGAGGCCAGAGGTCAAGATGAAATGTCTCCATTGCTCTCTATCTCATTTTCTCCAGGCAGGCTCTCTCACTGAACCTAAGAGCTCACCTTTCAATAAGGCTGGCTGGGCCAGTGAGCCCAAGGGATTCACCTGTCGCTGGCTTCCCATCGCTGGGGTTACAGGCAGGTTCCACCATACTAAGCTTCGTGCAGGCGTCCTAGAGACCTGAACTCAGGTCCTCAAGCATTGGACTTAACTGAGCCTTGCCTCAAAGCAAATTTGATGAATTTTGGCAAATCTTGAGGTTTCTGTAGCTGTCCCAATGATCCAGTGTAGGTTTTGTACTTTTACAAACCTACTTTATTTGGTGTTCTTTAATGCTTATACTTCCCTTCCAACCAACCTAACTGAGAAAGGAGGGAAAAGAGGTTAATGGGAACAGGAGAAGTAGACCTTTTTTAGACTCAGTTTTTTGGATCGATCATAGTCAGGATTCCAACAGACCCATTAAACAGCAAACCAGCAACTCAGCAAAAGTGACTGCAGCCATAGCAGTGGGAACTCAGAGCAGCAGCTGGAACCCAGGACCTCAAAGTGTTCTCTGGAGCGTTTCTTTCTAGGAGTGTCTTGAAGTGGCGCGATAAACATCCAAATAGGAAATGATGCCAAGACCAAAAAGCCAAAACCCCTTTTTTTGGGGTGTATATATATATATATGTGTGTGTGTATATATATATATATATAATGTATATGTATATATATTCCCTCTCAGAGTCCTAACTAGGATGTTCATCAGTTGGCAAAGACCATGCCCCTGCAATAGGCAGTTCCTCTTCTAGTGGACAAACACCACGTGTTCTCTCACAAGTCTGTGTGCAGCAGACAAACACTGCACACCCTCACATGAGTCTGTTTCACATCCCGCACTTGGGATCCAAAACAAAAATGTATTTATGTCCACTACAATCCAGTTTCAGAGTATTTCAATTATATCCCAAACCTCCTTCGTGTCTCTGCTCAGACTTCACCTCACCCCCATCTCTATCTTCAGGCAACCATCTCTGATTGTCCTGACTGGAATATCAGTAGGAAGGGAGCCATGCAACAGCGCCTCCATCCTGCCTGACTGCTTTGAACCTAACATGGCATCTTTGGGGTTCTTTCCCCTTATAGCATGTGCTGATCATTTGTTCATTTTTTACTGCTGAGTAGTATTCTGTTGTGTGGTTATTCTGTGTTCTGCTTATGCACTTGCCAATTGAGAAGTGAGGGTCACTTAGCTCTTGCAAGACACCCAATGGATCACATGTTATCTGATATGGTACCCGGGATGCTTAGATACAGTCGTCAATGTGAAACAACCTAGAGTCGCCTGGGCAGCATCTCAGTGGGGGCTGTGTACATTGGGCTGATGTGCTCACTCTCTCTCTCTGCTTCTGGATGTGGTGTGTGACTAGCTGCCTCGAGTTCCAGGAGCCTTGACTTGCCCTCAGCAATGGACTATGACCTGGAATTGTGGACCAAAAATAAACCTGCTCTCCCGTAGCTTGCTTTTTGTCAGGGTATTTTATCTCTCTGTAATGAAAATCAAACTAGAACCCAATCTCATGACCAAAGTTCTTACTGAGGCCCCAGAAAATTCTTGGAGGACATTATTAAGGATGTTTGGAGAGAGAATAGTGTCTTGTTTGAGAAGTCAGGTAGTTTCTACTGGAGATTGTCTTTTCTCTAGTAGGTGTGAGGGCCTTCTTACAAAACAAAACAAAACAAAACAAAACAAACCAAAACCAAAAACCCTACTTATTCATTTCCGTACATCAGCTGTGTGTGTGTATGTTCAAATGAGCATGGGGCACATGCATTTGTGTATGCACATAGAGGGGCTAGAGGTTGACATCAGAGCCTTCCCTGACTATTGTCCACCTTATTTATTAAATTATGATCTCTCAGTTTGACTCAGAGCTTGCTGAGATAGCTAATAGAGGTAGCCATCTTGCCCAGGGGTCCTCTATCCTCTGCCCACTGGCACCTATGGGAGTTCTGGAGATCTGAACTCTGGTACCACATGCTTGCATGGCAAGGGCTGTACCCATTGGGCCATCTCCCCAGCCCTGTGAGTACTAATAGTACGGACACTGAGCCAAGGGTGTGAGCTCTGAATGTCAACATCATGGATCATCGATATGGAAGACCTGCCTGCCAACCCTTGTGTCTTTTAGAGCACTGGAGGCTTTGTGTCTGTGCAGTGATAAAGAGGGAGCCAGCAGTGCTGGAATTCTTGTCCTCCATGGCAAGGAGGCTGTTGTTAGGCATCTGGTTATCAAAAGCTGGATCCAGGTCCAGTACATAAGTGGCGCCGCCTTTCACTTGGCAAAGCTGCTTTTTGCTACGCCACTTACTCTCAATGTTACCCGTGGAAAGAAGCACACTTCTTGCAGGAAGGGCTCTTAGGGAGGGATCTCAGCGAAGAGAGGGGCTTCTTGAGGGCAGCAGTGGGGTCAGAGTCTCAGGCCTGAGTGGAAACCACTGAGCGCTTGCTACTTAAGAGTGCGCTCTGAAGTTGGGCAGTGGTGGCGCACGCCTTTAATCCAACACTCAGGGAGGCAGAGGCAGATGGATTTCTGTGAGTTTGAGGCCAGCCTGGTCTACGGAGCAAGTTCCAGGACAACTAGGCTACCCAGCAAAACCATCTTGGAAGTCAAAACAAGCAAAGAGTGTGCTCTGAAGACCAGCTGCATCAGCACCACCTAGAGGATTGGTTCTCAACTGGTGGGTCGTGACCCCTAGGGTCACAGCCTTAGGAAGGTTGTGAACTGCTGATACAGATCTTCTCTGAAATGCAGGTTTATGTTGAGTGCGGAGTCAGTGGCAGAGCAGGCTTGGTTTGCGAGAGGCCCCGGTTCGGCTTTCAGCATGGAAGGGGGCAGGGGGCAGAATCTGAAGTCCCACCCAGAGAATACATTATGCAAGCAGCTCTTCGGTCTAGGATATTGTGACTCCTAACACGTTCATACGGAAGCAGAAGTCTGGACATGTCACTCAATAGCTAGAGCGCTTGCTTCCATGCCTTGGATTCTATAGACTGTATACCCCACGGCGGGTAAAGCAGGAGTTCGAGGCCATCTTCCGGGATCTGGAGGCCAGCCTGGGCTACATGAGGTCATGTCAGAACAAAAACTAAGCAAAACAGGGACCTGCTTTTTTTGAGATCCCAAGTGGTTAAGAAGTACTTTCAGGTTGGCGAGTCCTGTTCTAGGCTCCTGCTCTCCGAGGCCTCAGCAAACACCCAGCCACATGCCCACTCAGGCTCTGCCTCATAATCCTAGGACAGAGGGCCACGGTCAGTCCACAGACGACAGCACTCCTTGTCATCTGTGGCGAGGCAGGCAAGTGGGCCTAAGTAGATAAATCGATGTGTGATTTTCTCAAGCTGATGACCTGCCCTTTAAACTACTCGTCTTTGTAGTAGATTGATTGAGAGGTTTGGTTGGGGCGTGCGGACTTTTGGTATGATTGTGTGTCTGCCTGGCCTCATTTTGCAGTCCACGTCTGTTTAGATATGTGGCATAACTGTGATCCCATGCCATGCACACGAACCACCATCACTTACTCTGACGACATGTGTACATAGCGCGATGCTTCTTTGTAGCACGGTGAACAAATCAATGAGAGCCATGCCAAGCCTTGGCACCCAACGGCATAACCTGGAGACGCGGGAACAGATTCAGAGGTGCTACCCCAGAGGCTTTTGCGGTTCAATGCATGGGATCCCAATTGACAATCTGCACTGCTAGGGATTCCTGGGGTGATTCAAACTGAGAATGATCAGAGATCGTCACTTCAAAGGCACCGTGGCTCCCAGAAACTGCCTCCTACACTTTACTTGATCGAGTGGCTCTGATGATGTCGAGCAGAAGGCTCAGTTTCAGCAATCCGGCCCACGGATACCGGGACAAAGTGAAGAGAGAAGCGACCTAACATATCCTGGACCAGTTTTAAACTCCTGAGTCCCAACCCTACGGGCTGAGCTGCGGCAGAGCACTGCCATCCGATGACGAGCAGATATAGCTGCGGTGACTATTATGTTTGACCTTTAGTTTGCTTTTCGGAGATAAGATCTCGTGCAACCTGGGCTGGCTTCAAACTGGCTGTTAGCGGAGGTTAACATCGAGCTCCGGATCCTCCATGCCTCCCCCATGCCTGTGCTGAGTTTACAGTTGTGTACTGTCACAACCTGCTACACTGTTGGGAGTTTGAAATTTCTATTGCCCTCTGATTTGCTGCCCTACCAGTGTGGCAGAGACACTGGGTGCATAGTGAGTGGCAACCTTGCAGGCTACTGAAGTCCTGGGTTTGGCCACGGCCTGCTACCGTCACTCTTATGTCTTCACTACCTTGCAGGGGCTGATCCAAACAGGATGACCTAATCCCTGCCATCACCCGAGTCCTTAGTGACCTGGTACAGCGCTGAGGTATCTGACTGGAGGTCCTTTAGGCAGACTTTTCTCACCTGTGGCAGCGGCTCAAGAGTGGAGTGATCCTGCTGTGACCCTTCCTGGGGCCTCTTGTCTCAAGCTTGCCTGCAGACTGCTCAGTAATGGCAGCTTCCTGCCAGGAGAAAGCGGGACTGTACTTTATTCCATAATTGAGTAGACAGGATTTACATCATCAGAGGGCCTTGCCTGTCTGACTCCATTACATATTATTAAAAGCAGAGACTTAGAACTTTATGTTTTTTTTTTTTATAAAAAATTTATTGAGATGATGTAATTATAGGCTTTTCTTTAAAAATTATTTGCAACTCACTGGCCCTGAGAAAAGGCATTTTTTTTTGTTTGTTTTTTTTCTTTTTTGTTACATTCATTTGATTCAGTCCCTTATAAACCCCACACCTCATAAACAAGAGATTAGAAACTAAACAACAACAACAAAAATTCATTCTAGATTCATCTGGCTTGCAGGTGGGTGCAGTTACAGAGAGAAATCTTCAGGGGAGTGTTCACTTGAGAGGGTCAAAGAGTCAGGGAATTTGAAGTTGTTTAGTGTTGATGCAGATCGGGCCAAAAAAAAAAAAAAAAAAAGGAAAAAAAGAAAAAAAAAAGCAGTTTAGTCCTGCGCAACCTGTTGATGATTGGCAGGATTCCAGGGTGGTACTCTGTGGCCCCGCCCCACTGGGTTTCAAATTAGGTTTCTCTTCAGAAGAGGAGCAGGCTGAGATCGTACAGCAGCCCTAACTAGCACCGGATGACTGGGCAGTGAAAGCCACTCTTTGAGTCTTTAGTTTCTTTGCTGGGGGTGGATCAAACCGGAAGTTTAAACCAGTAGAATTTCTAACTGCATTCTAAACACCTGTCCTTATACCTGCCCGTGGGTAAGTGCGTGCAGACAGGTTGGATACTGAGCCTATTTCTGTCATGCTGTCTGCTCCCAGGGTAAGTGACACGTCCTCTCTCAGGTTGTCTTCTGCCAACAACAGTGAATGTGTCAGAATGTGTTTATGGCTCTATCCTGAACAGTGGGAGAAGACATAGTTGCCGCTCGCGCCTTCCAGTGAGTCCTCTCATTGCCCTCTAGATATCAGTTAAAGTGACACTCTTCTCTGGACAAGGTATTAATGTAAAAAGACGCTGGATCAGAGGTTTCTGAACGTACTAGGGAAATGGAAAAAAAAAAACCAAACCCTATCAGCCTGTTTTGTTCTTTTCTTGTAAGGATACTCCTCTTAAAAAAAAAAAAAAGAGCGAGAATATGGAACATGAGTGACACTGCTTTCAATTGTCACCAAGTTGCTTTGGATCAAAAAAGATCTGAGAGAACTTACTCTCAACATCTAACCAGCTACCACTGATTTCTGCCAAGGGAGATCTGAAGACAGCCCAGCCAAGGACGCAGGACCTAAGTGACAATGCCCACCCTTGGCATAGCAATGTTTTCTTGCAAAGTCCTTTCCTGACCCAACCCATGATGGCTGCAGAGAAAGGCCACCTATTCATCTGACGTATGAACTTATAGTTCAGTTGCATTACCTCTTGAATATAATGTTGAGCTAGACCATGGTAGATGGGAAAAGCAAAACAACAGCAAAAACCTTTTGTAGTAGTGTTTTCCTGCAAGGTGTGATCGACAGAATCTGAACCCCTTGGGTCTATGGCCTGAGAGCGCTGCACTCCTGGTGACAACACTGGCCACGTCTTCTCTCCAAAACACAAAGGAAGACTCTTGCAGTTAGGAGAATCAAAGAAAATCATGACTGGAAATACCGGTGGGAACTAAAGACAGGAATGCCAAGAGCATTTCTAACGTAAGGGCTGAAGCTGTCACTTAGGACTCCTTAGGGAACGCAGGAATTTCCTTCCACAGTTTATCTGGAAGATTCTTCGAGAAGTTAAGAAACTGAGTTCTACGCATGGGCAAAGTGGCCAGTGTCCTAGTTTTGCATTTCATATCCACACAAATCACCTCAGTCAAAACAAAAACAAAAAGCCCACCCTTTCTCTCCTGCTCTTCAACCCAGCGGCTCATACAACACAAGCACTGGGCTTCATCTCAATCTCCCCATTTGAGATAAGGTACCAGTTGTTTTAGAGGGGGAAAAAAAAACCCAAACAAACAAACAAACAAACAAACAAAAAAAAAAACACCCCCCCCAAAAAAAAACCCAATAAACCCTGACATGATTTCAAGAAGCCCTTAGCATTAGACTCACATCACCACCCAGGAACACTAACACCAAAGCCCTCACCTTGAAGGTAGATGGGGGAGGCTTGAGGAAGTCACAGTAAGACTAAAGGAGCCCGATCAACTCAATTCCAGTGTCTGTGAACCACAGTCTGTCTGCCTGCCTGCCTGCCTGTCTGTCTGTCTGTGAGCTTAGGTCTGCTGGGTAAGGCCCAGAGGGACATGCTTGGGCACTGCTAGCATCTACGTGCCCCACTCAGGAATAGTTGGAGGGTGGCTCTGGTCTGTCAGCTTCCTTCCCCTATGTCCCTCTTCTGGTCGAGCACAGATATATCCAAGAGGGCCAGGAGACGCTCACTCGAGGGTGTGGAAGAGACAGAGGAAGGACAAGGGGTGGTTTCATAAGGCAGGCCTCATTATCTGGGTTTAAGAACACCATACTTCAAAGAGTCCATTGAGATGGCTAGAAAAGGAAAAAAAAGCCAGATGAGGTGACACACACGTTTCATACCAGCACTCGAGGCAGAGGCAGAGGCAGGTGGATATGAGTTTTAGCCTGGTCTACAGAACGAGTTTCAGAACAGCCAGAGATATGCAGAGAAATCCTGTCTTGAAAAACAAAACAAAACAAAATAAAAACCAAAAAAGAAAAAAAAAACCCATCTCTGCCATCAAAAGTCCTAAGGCATAGCATTACCCTCATATGGAAGACACTACTGACTTCATGTTGAGGTGAAAAAGAGCCACAAATATATCCTCTTGAAATACAGCAGTAACAGGAGGAAAAAAATGAATGAATTTGAGGAACTTCCTGTCTGTTCTCATTGTGGAAATACTGGCTGTGCTGGAGACTGCACTCCAGGACCCTCCCTTACGTGTGCTCTATGTTCAGTGAGAACAACAAAGGGAGAAACAGGCTAGGACTTGGACGGGTGGCAGTGGCAACCCCACAAGGACAAGATGTCTTGGGACAGACTTGACAACCTGTTCCTCACTGCAGACCAGTTCTAGTCCCTAGGCCTGGGTGGCCTTCTCGTGGTTTCCCACTTCGCAGCACTTTCAGAACAATCCCAAGATGCCACAGCCTTCCAGACCATGTGGCTGGCCTTATCCCCTGCCCTCCCACTGATCTTTCTGGAACACAGCAGCATTTGTGGGGTGTCTTTCTTGCCCCCCCCTCAGATGCGTGCCGAAGGGATCTGACATCCAGGTCAGTGTTTGCTTTAGGCGCAAGTCAGGCTAGCCAAAGGCATGTGAAGTGGAATAGCAGGCAGAGAAGATGGAAGGAGAAATGAGAGAAGAGGGCAGGAGAGAGAGAGAGAGAGAGAGAGAGAGAGAGAGAGAGAGAGAGAGAGAGAGATGGAGGACTCACTTTTTAATTTTTTGAAAGTATTTCTTTTTGTTCCTTTCTCATCTCATCCTGACTTTGATCGACATGACAAACCTGACCCATGTGGCAGGGAAACAAGGAACCTGATCCCTTCTGCAAGTTTTCTCTTTCCTGACCCAGCTGAGCTGGCTGTACTTGGTGAGATTTGCAAAAAAAAAAAAAAATTATATATATATATAATAGATATATTTCCATAGGAAAACAACATGTGATGTCTTCCCCTGTATGAACGATGAATAGTCAAACTGCATGTTCTTAAAAACAAAACAAAACAAAATCAGAAACACCATGAGACTAACAACAGGTGCAGGGTGAGGGTGAGGTGTTACAGACAAGAGATCCGAAGAAGCAAATGTGACGTGTGAGTCTCAGGCTTGTGCCCTCCGCCAGAATTCCAGCCCCGCCATTGCTGGGTGGTTTGTCTAAGGTGCTCTGGGTCCCCTTCCATCTGCAAGAGAAGTGTTCCTGCCACTCTTGGGTCTCTTCCTTCTCAGCTGGCCCTAGATCACCTGCTCCATCATGCCTCTTGCGGGTCCCTGTGGGCAGGTGAGGCCATGGTAGGTCCCCTCAGCATTCGTCCTCTTGGTACGTTTGCTCATCCAGCTCCTGAGACTCGAGGTGCTCTAGACGGTCTGTCCGGCCACTCATGATTTCATCTGGGGTTTTCATGAACCTTGAAAGCAGGAAATGAAAGAGTCAAAAGAGTCCGTGGCCCCAGAGGTGTCCTTCCTCACCACCCCAACCCTCAGAGCAACAACACAGAAGCTGGGAACACACTAGACTTGGAGCAGAGGAGGGAAAGGTTCACTTTTCACCTGTCTGGAAAGTGACAATACGACCAAGGGAAGTTTTTTGGTGTTAGGGAGTGACTTACTGCTTGGTTGTATAAAGGGACCTGGGTATCGTGTATTGTTCAACTGTGTTGCTTAGTTTTAAAGGTGTGTATGTGTGTGTGTGTGTGTGTGTGTGTGTGTGTGTGTATGTGTGTGTGTGTATGTGTGTGTATGTGTGTATGTGTGTGTGTGTATGTGTGTGTGTGTGGTGTATGTGTGTATGTGTGTGTGTATGTGTGTGTATGTGTGTGTATGTGTGTGTGTATGTGTGTGTGTATGTGTGTGTGTATGTGTGTGTGTGTGTGTATGTGTGTGTGTGTATGTGTATGTGTTTGTATGTGTATGTGTGTGTGTGTGTATGTGTGTGTGTGTATGTGTATGTGTGTGTGTATGTGTATGGTGTATGTGTGTATGTGTGTGGTGTATGTGTGTATGTGTGTGTGTATGTGTGTGTATATGTGTGTGTGGTGTATGTGTATATGTGTGTGTGTGTGTATGTGTATGTGTGTGGTGTATGTGTGTATGTGTGTGTGTATGTGTGTGTGTGTGTGTGGTGTATGTGTATATGTGTGTGTGTATGTGTATGTGTGTGTGTGGTGTATGTGTGTGTGTATGTGTGTGTGTGGTGTATGTGTATATGTGTGTGTATGTGTGTATGTGTGGTGTATGTGTGTATGTGTGTATGTGTGTGTGTGTATGTGTGTGTGTGTGGTGTATGTGTGTATGTGTGTGTGTGTATGTGTGTGTGTGTGGTGTATGTGTGTATGTGTGTGTGTATGTGTGTGTGTGTGTATGTGTGTGTGTGTATGTGTGTGTATGTGTGTGTGTATGTGTGTGTGTGTGTATGTGTGTGTGTGTATGTGTGTGTATGTGTGTGTGTATGTGTGTGTGTATGTATGTGTGTGTGTGTGTGGTGTATGTACACACATGTGGACGCACGTGTGCATGGGGACTAAGAGGGCATCAGGTATGCCATTCTAGCACTTTCTGCCTTAGTGTAGTCCCAGGAGATGGCACCCAGAGTTAGGCTGGTGGTCAGCAAGCCCCAGTGATGCTCTGCTCGCCACACAGCTGGGGTTACAGGTGCGTGCACAGCCTCACTTGGCTTTTTATGCGAGAGCTGGAGAGCTGAACTCAGGCTCTCATGCCTGTGCAGCGAGCACGCTTGCCTGTGGAGCCTTCTTCTCAACCTTGACGGTTAGAGACTTTTTACAAGAGTCCTACTTCCACTCCTGTCTGAGAGCCCAGGGAACCATGTTCAGAACCTGAATTTAGCTCAAAGGGTGCCATTAGACGTTATCAAAGAGGATACTTTTGATCAGCAGGCGGGTTAGGGAAGGCAGCTTCTGGGAATTAGAAGAGAAGGAAGAATCCTTTTGTTTCCGCTGATCTACTCCTGCTGTCAGAAGTGACCTCGCTTCAGCGTGTCCCCCGTCCTTTGCAGCTGGAGTGCACAGCAAGCCTCACAGCCCTGAGCACCGTGTGCCACTTCCAACGGCACCAGTGTCAAGCTCTGACAATAGTTTGCATGGGGCAGGGAAGAAGCTTGGTTGCAAATGCCTTGTCTGACCCTGGGGGTGCAGTGGGGTGGGGGTAGGGTGGGGCTTTCTGCAGCCCGGACAGTGTCTGCGCTTTCCCCTTCTCCGTGCTCTACCCCTCAGCGATGAACCACCTTCCTACGCATCTCTCCTCTCACCATTCCACCACGTCAGCGAGGCAGTCGCTGGCCCACCTGCCATTGCGCCCGAAGACATACTTATACCCGTCTGTTCACTTCTGTGAACTCAGTACACCCCTCTGCTGGTCCTTAAAGAGAGCATGGCTCACGTCCTTTTGCAAATCTTTGGCACTGTTCTGACCTGGAACCTTCTGGACTTCTTCCACTACTCTCCCTTCTGTGTTCTGCTTTATTATCAAGAGGTGCTCAGCGGCATGCGGCCACATGCCATCACTCCTGCTTCACTTAATTGCACGCCCAAGTCCTATACCAACAAGGCACCATTTTGTACAGTTTGGCTCCCGAACACTCATTTCCTCAGAAAAGGCTGACGTCTTCTTCAAAGCCTCTCACTGGAAGTTGGCGGGCGGTCTCTGTCTACGGACACTCTGCTCATGACTCTTCCGCTCCGCGAGCAGCGCACATCACAGCGGTTGCTGTCTGTCTGCTACTTTTATCTTCTCACTAGAACCTACTCCCTCATCATCGAAAGTCACTAAAGATCCTCCCAGGCCAACTTTATAGATACACTGTGTGTCCCTTCCTTCAGACTGCTGTACATGGTAAGCTTTCCAAAGTCCATACCAGGTCATGAAACACTTACTGAAACCCTCCCTAAGGTATACACAAAAGTAAAAAAATTCAGAGGCCTCACCTCCTAGGAGCTTATGATTTAGTTGTGGCAAGGAAAACTTCACACATATCATTAAAATATACTTTTCACAATTACTAAAGATGTTTTAAATATTTTTCATTTATGTATAGGTCCTGAATGAGTTTATGGATGCCATGTACATGCAGGAACCTGAAGAGGCCAGAGGAGGGCGCCATGTACCCTGGCACTGGAGTTACAGGCTGTTGTGAGCCATCATGCCAGTGCTGGGAACTGAACCTGGGTCTTCTGCAAAAGCAGTAGTCACTTTTAGCAGCTGAGCCATCTTGCCAGCTCCATAGATACTATTAAAAATGAAAGTCATGGTGATCTTGAGGACAAAGGGAACCCAGGAGATGGCAGGGGAGGATGTCCCTGTGTGATGGAGCATCTACAGAGGGCCCTACAAAGGACAGTCAGTTTGAGGTGGCCTTGAGGGCGTGTATATGTGACAAAGTAAGGGGATATGCACGTCTGGCAGAGGAACTGGAATGCTGATCCCTATCCAGCACACATCTGATGAACGTGCTTGTCACAGACTTCAACTTGAGATAGGCTGGCTACAAACCCTGCGACATACAGCTGCCAAGCTTCGGGCTCTCAACACACAAGCTGGACAGGGCCAGTGCCGCAGAGCCGGTAGATGGTGCAGACCAGTAACTGACTTGCATACCGAAAGAATCAAAGATGACTCCAGCTTCAAGATTACTTAGAACAGCCGGAGAGATGGCTCAGATAGCTAAGAGCACCGCTTGCTCTTCCAAAGATCCCAAGTTCAATTCCTAGCAACCACATGTGGTTTACAACTACCTGTAATGAGACCTGGTGCCTTCTTCTGGTGGGCAGACACTCATGTGGGCAGAATGCTATATAAATAATAAATAAATCTTTAAAAAAAAAGATTACTTAGAACAATGGTGGTCAACTGATGTGAACGGAGCATTTCTGTTCTGAGGACAGAACTTCTCAGCCATGAGGACCTGCCTTACAGGAACCATGTCTGGAGTACCAATGTGATATTTTAGGGGGGACATCACACAAACATCTCTTTGAAATTCCAGGAGGGCTTACAGAGCTAGACTTAAGACTAAGGTGACTAACGAAGTTGAGTGTGGTGTGGCTCAGTCGTCTAGGATAAAAGAATGGGTGGGGAGCTGAACATTTGGAGTGAAGGATCAAAGAAAAGGTGTGAACGGAGCTGGAGGCGAAGAGCTCTTCCGTATTTATTTTATTCTACTGTCACTTCTTTGACAGTCTTTCCTGTTCCCTTTATGGACTGACACAGTTGTTCCTGTTCGTACACTGTCACTCCATCTCAGCACTGATGCCTGGCTCTCGGCTCTCCTGATGGGCCCTATCAGCCTTGCCCCAGCGCAGCTGCTCACACACAGAGACATTTTCCCACCTGTGCACAGCAGATTCTACACCTACATCTCCAGCCCTTGCTCTTTTTGTCCTATTTGTCAAAACCTGTAACCTAAAGCCCTGCTTGCAATCCCACTTCCTCCCGTCACATCAGTGGCCAACGGTGCCAGGCCTCCATCTATGCCGTCCTCAGTTTCCCTTTAGATCCCTCCGTCTTTTCTACTTTGGGACTCACAATGTCCCTGGTAGTTGGAACAGCTGGAACCATTAGCTATGGGGAATCTGCAAAGACGGAGGACTGCCTATTTTAACTCTTTCACACTCCTTTAACCGTGATGCATTTTTAAGACATACGATTTCCCTCAGTGACTCATGCTCTTAAATGCCTGTTTTCGTGGCTTTGACATATTTTCCTACGGCCCTTGGCTGGTCTTTCTCAGCTGGAAAAAGGGCTCAGTTGGTAAAGTGCTTGCCATGCAAGTGCCAGCTCAGTTCCCACCCACGTAGAGGGGGACACAGAGTGGCACATGTTCTTAGTAACCCCAGTTGCTGGGAGATGGGGACAGGCAGATCCCTGGAGCTCCTCAGCCAGCCCCAAGCCAGGGTGACCTCATCTCAAAAAAAACAAAAACAAAAAACAAACAAACAAAAAAAACCAACAAAAAAAACCAACAACAACAAGGTGGAAAGGGGCCTGAGAAACGACCTCAGAGGTTGACCTCTGGCCTCCACATGCATGCATGTACACGCATGAATATGTACATGTGAAACAAAATCTTTATGAATCAATGGCCACTCTAACTTGATGGGCTATAATTTAATATCTCCACCTCTGTCATATTGTATTCTCCATTTCATTAAAAAAAAAAAAAAGTGGCTGCTGCTGACCAATTCCACCCACACTGTGACTCACCACGGGTCACGACCCGAAGCTTGACAAAGCAGCTTCCAGGTTTGGTGACCTGGAAGTCCCGGCTTAATCCTCCATTTTGCTATCGACAATAGTTATTCCGGTTGCTCCTTTTAACTCCACCGGACTTCACTGTCAGATAACGCGATTTGGTCACGATGTCATTTTGGAGCTGAGTCAGACTGCATTTAGCTTTGGCATTCACGCAGGACAGACTTAAGTACAAAGAATGAACTTTCCTTCCTAAGTCCCAACAAACCAAAGCGCCCGGTCTCCAATAATCAACAGTATTTGCAGCAATGGCACTGGGTCTCAGATCGGCATGTGGCAGAGCTGCTGACAGTCTCCCTCCTCCCTCTTACGTAAAGAAAGCCGTACCCTCCCAAAAGAAGGAAAGGAAAAAGAGGAAGTACTACCTGAACAAAAGCCTTTGTCCGGGCTCCTTCCTGATTATGTTTAGCTTGTAGTAGTGGCGCAGGGCTCTGGACATTTTCTCATAGGTCATGTTTGTTCTGTTCTGCTTGTTCAGAGGAGGAAGGGAGAGAGAGAGAGAAAAAAAAAAAGCACAAAGATATAATGAAATGAACCTCAGGAAAAGGCACCGAGCAGCTATTAAAATAAAGGCTGTTGAGTGGCTCCACATGGCCTCGCCGGCCTGGGAACGCACCTGCTGGTGTGCTGCCTGCTAAGGGCCCCCTTCCTTTGGCTGTCTGCCCTCACAGCCACCTTGGTGGCCAAGGTCTCTTAAGCTGAGCTGTCCTAGTTAAGTCTGGAAGTGCTAGCTCACCTAGCCCGTCCCACTACAACTGCCCTCGTTCCTTCTGCTGAGGCCGCTCCGGCTTCCTCTGTCTCAGGTGGGAGACAGGTGGTCCACCCCTCTCAGTCTGGTCCACGCAAAAGTTCTTTTCTGGTTGCAATGACTTTTCCACATGCGCCTCTGCCCTGTCATTGTTGATCTGGAGTGCACAGAAGGCCCCTCAGTGACTCATGCATTTAAATGTCTGTTTTCGGGGCCTTGACGTATTTGTCTGTGGTCCTTGGCTGGTCTTTCTCAGCTGGAAAAAGGGCTCAGGCTACCTTCTTAGGAGGCTTGAGGCTCAGCTGTGCCACCTCAGTGTCCCCAGCTTGGTCCTTGATCTACTAATATGTCAACTGGCCTGAGTCACAATTACCTCCTTTTCATATCTGCACATTTGAACTGCCTTCCTCACTATAAAGGACTATGCTTTGAATCCTACTTCCTCTTCCTACTTTGGAAAACTGTGGGGGCAGACCTCTTGCACTTCTTGCTCGTAAAGGGGATGTTTTATAATCAGAACTTATTTTCCATGCAGAAATGGACTTTTGTGAAAAGGGGAGTTTCCAACTGGTGGGGACAGAAGTCACACTTCCCAAAGGTCCCTTGTGACTCATACAGCTCTCACTACTTCCCTATTCCCCAGTACCTAAGGACAACAGGGGTGGCAGGCCCAGGTCAAGGGGAGTGGCCAGGGGAAACGTTTATAATCAGTTTACTGAACTGAGCTCTGCTGAGTTAATGGGCCCCAGCTAGAGGTAACACATGGAAAAAAAAAAAAGACATCTTTAATTATTTCCTTCCTTCACAACTACCTAATTGTTTGCCCAGTGAGGAACAAAACCAAATAATCATGGGCCGACTTCGGAGGCAAGAAAAGACTATCATCCTCCAACTCAAGGATGAAGTCTGTATTTTGGCAACAGCTTTTCCCAACAAATATTTGGCCCTTTTACCTTATGGTTTCCCCACAGTCGAGCCAGTCCGTTGGGATCCACTATCCGGAATATTTTGGATTCTTTGTCCTCCCATCGGATGAAGTTTTCGTACCGGCTGTCAGACAGCAGCTGATAGACGTAATCCCAAAGCAGTCTACAGTCTACAGAGGAGAGGGGGAGAGCACTGTTGAGAACGGCTTTGGAGGAGGCGGTCGCAAGATTGAGAAAAAGGGTTCGCAACCTCGGCTTGGGCCTGGTTTTGACTGATCGTCTCATTTCCTTTATTTCGCAGATGAGATGGGCCCAGCGGTAGCCTGTGAGCTCCTGTTGACCTTTGACCCAGGGAGGCCATCACCTCTGTATGAGGACCAAGGAGGAGGAAAAAGACTGGTTCAAAGTCATGACAAAACTTGAAGCTGAACCAGCCCATCTAAAGGCTGAGGCACCACGCTGTACTTGCAAAGTGAATAAACAGGCTTTGACAATGGGCTACAGAAAGGCTAGCAGGACAATGGTGGAAAGAGAATCTCTCTCTCTCTCCCTTGCCTGAGGACAGAGGTTGTTATCAAGTGGCTTCCTCAATCATCCTCCATCTTACTAGTTTTGAAATTGCTCTGTGTGAGTGTGTGTGGCGTATCTGTATCTGTACATACTAGAAAGCTAGAGGAGACGGGGGCTGTCTTCCTGGACCGCCCTCCTTCACCTTACTGTCTTGAGGCAGGGCCTTGCACTGAGCCTGTAACTCACCATTTTGGCTAAGCTGACTGGCCAGCGAACTCTAAAGGGCCCATCTACACCCCGCAGGCCCCGCCACCCCCACCAAGTCCTGGGGTGACGGCCATGCGCTGCTATTTTACATTGCTTTTTGCCTGACTTTTACATGAGTTCTAGGGTTTCAAACTTAGGTCTCCTTGTTTGCAGAGTGAGCACTGAAATACAAAACTATCCATCCTGCCCCTTCACCTACTATATATTTATTGCGAGATACAGTCTCTTACTAAAGAGGAATCTAGACAGGCTGGCCCTCAAACTCCAGGAATCCCTGTCTATGTCTCCCCAGAGCTGGGTTTACAGATATACACTGTTGTATCTGGTTCTTCAGATGAGTGCTATAGGTGGTCACTATCAGGTCCCCATGCTTATATGGCAACTGACGCATTTCCCGAGGCCAGAAAGAAGACCTTGTCATTCTAATGAGAGCAGTATGATAAAAAGTCAAAAGTTTAGAGATTACTCTACACTTGGTGGAAGATGCTGAATGGATAGAGGAAGACAGAGGCTAAAAAAGAAAGTAGCCATAAACGAAAAATGATGGAAATTAAAAACTAGGTGGCTTGGTGACATTAGCTGTGGGAACTGTGGCTAGCATTTAAAAAAGAAATACGGATGCTCTCATTAAACCATCCTTTGGCGGGCTTTCAAGTTGGTTTATCATAATGGAATCACGGCAGAAAGGAACTTGGTGCAAGAAAATCATTTCTCATTTGCAGAGCTGATACCCGATTATGTGGTCAAGCAGCAAACATTCATCAGATGGTTTAAGTGTGGCCTTGCACTGTGCTCAGCCCTGGGTTTTGGCTGTGACTCTCTGGTTTCTGGGTCTGTGCTGTAAAGGTACCTGGTTCACCCTCCAGCGCAGCCTAATAGGTAAGCAGAGATAGGCATGCATGGGGGCCAGAGGAGGGTAGTGAATTTCCTAGAACCAGAGTTACAGATAGTTGTGAGCTGCCATGTGTGTCCTGGGAACTGAACTTTGGGTCTTTGCAAGAAGTCATAAACTGGCTTTCCAGCCTCAGATAGTACCTTTGTCTATAAACGTATCTGTAAGATATCCTTTATATAGCTATCTGTGAGGACACTGCAAGAAGATGCTACCTATGAAAGAGAATGCACACCCATGCACGCCCATGCACACCCATCGCAGACCTCAAATCCACCCGTGCTCTGCCCTTCAACCCTGTAGCCTCCAGAAATGAGACACTTCCTTCCTGAGCCCTCTTCCTCTTCCCTTCTTTCTTTCCTCACTCTTCTCTTTTACTTCCTGCTTTACTGGAGACAGCGCTTCAGGATGTAGAACAGGCTGGCCTCAACCTTGAGGCGATCTTCCTGTTTTAATCCTGATGTGACATCTGGCTAGTTTCTACTCTTTGTAAGTCACCGTGTGGCATTTTGTTCCAGCAGCTTGGATGGACTAACAAGTGAGCTGTGGTTCCCTTGTCCGGGTTTGGTGCCACATCAAATGGCAGGCACAGTTGAGTTTCCTATGGTCTCACTTAACTGGAAAGCATCTCCCCAAACCAAACGCTTCCACATAAAATGTCACTCAGTGAGGAGAAACAAAGGTGGACACATAGCCCAAGTTCTGCGTGCCTGAGTGGTGACAATCACGTGTACCCATGAGTGCAAGTACACATGAATGTGGAAGCCAGAAGTCAAGTCTTCAACTACTACATACTCTATTTTTTGAGACAGGGTCTCTCATTGAACCTGAAGGCCAAAAATCAAGCTAGACTGGCTGGCTGGCAGGTCCCAGGATTCTCCTGCGTTTACTTACCCTGTCATGGGATTACAAGTGTGCACCCTCACGCCCAGCTCTAGTGTGCTCACCTTTATGAGGTTAACACTAGGCAAACACAGTCCTCTGGGCTCCAGCCCTCTTGCAGAGTTCAAACTTAAGAGTGGACAGCTCTCCAGAGCTCCATCCTCATCTGCACGGGAATTTTCCACTGCAATTTCTCTCTTTTACTATCAGGGCACATCCCAGATATACAGTGTCCTTGGATTAATTCTTTAGCTGAAGGATTACTCAGCCCTGAGGTTTCACATTGGTCTTTCCAGAGGCATCAAACTGGGTTCCAGAATGTGACTGCGCGATGTGCCCACTGGATGGCAAATGGAGGGCAGGGCTTGCCAGAGAACAGACTGTACTTGTAAGCATTTGTATATTGCAACTCTTTTCTCCCCTTTCATAAATTTGAAAGTAACCCCAAACAAGCTTCCAATTGATCAGTTTAAATGACATTTAATCCAGCAAAGCCAACATTAGCTGCGTAATAAAAATGTTGACATTCAAGACACACTGAATTACTCAGCCACTAACGGAAGTAGCAAGGGGAATTTCACGGCATAAAGCAGTTGCTTCAAGCTCAGAGTGTAAGTGGCTTTTATAACACTATTGATTTCTCTGTTTCTTTAAAAATTATGCCCAGATGATAAAAATAACTGTCTGACCACACAGCCATGTTGCCTCTTACTTACCATTCAAGTATACGCCATCTGAGTTGTTTTTCTTTTCAAATTTTCTATTAAGTAACAGGCACAATCTTTTGTTCTCTGGATCTTTTGGATACGATTTTTAAGAGACCATCTGGAATTTTCTAGATTTATCTGACTCCATGTTTATACAGGTGCAATGTTCTTTGATAAGTAATAAAAATGGTATAATACAACAAATAAAATGCACTAAATTTGATGAACAGAAGTCCGTCCTTCTACAAAACAACTGAACGTGAATGTGTACTATTTTTTTCAAACCCAAGGTATTTATCAATTTTAGGTTTGTTTCTCTTAAAGAGATGATGGTGAGTGGCAGCTGCCATCTTGACAGAATACAGAATCACCTGGGAGACGGGGCTCTAGGTATGTGTGTGGGAACTGTCTTGATTGAGTTAACTGAGATGTGAAGACCTGTCCACCGTGGGTGGTGCTATTCCCTAGATGGGCTCCTGGACTGTGTATGTGGAGGAAGAGAGCTGAGCGGCAAAATGCATTCATCCCTCTCAGCTGACACAACTAGCTGCTTTAAGCTCCTGCTGCCTTGATTTCCCCACCAAGAAGATGGGCTGCACCTTGAACTGTGAGCCAGAAAAAACCCTTATCTTCCAAATTGCTTCTGTCAAGAGTATTTTATCAGAGCAAAGGGAAAAGAAAAATAATACAAGGGTCTTTTTTTTTCCATATAAGGACATTTGAGTATTTTAAAGGAATGCCCACCACTTGGATCATCTCTTCTGTCAGAGGAAGTTCATGGAGTAGATTATCTCAGATAATCCATTTCCAACTGCAGGAACAGTCCCCTGTTTCCTGCTGGGTGAGGTACAGGGCTATCCGCCTCTAAGAAGCATTGTAAATTTCCCTTCCTGTGGTTAGGGAGAAATATTTTCACTCCCACGTCTGTCTCCTACTAGAGGCTTATTGTATAAACTCACAGAACAGAGACTAAAAAGATGGGCAATTCACACATAACCAATATGGCTTCTAAAAAAATAAAGTAAAATCCTTGTTAGACAAAGCCAATCTTTAAAAATCTGAGTAAGAGGGTCAAATTATAGACAAAGGGGATGTGTAATAAAGGAGAAGAAAATTTATCCTTCCAGAAAGTTTCTAAGAAAGTTATCTTATGTTGTTTCACTTGCTCAAATAGAATTTTAAGTCTATGGACCCTGCTTGTACCATGGGTTCAAGTTTACATTAACTTGTGATAGCCACTGTTCTGAGCTGAGTGGTGACTTTTCCCCCCAAGGTGGTGTCTGACAATGTCTGAAGACACTTCCAGTTGTTACAACAGGGTGCATGGAGGTGCTTTTGGCTAAGGCAGCACAGGACAAGTTCCCACAACAAAGCATTCTTTGGCCTAAGTATCAAGTGTGGAAATTGGGGTGCTCTGCTTACAGGAACAGGCTCACAGCATTAAGGGGACTGACTGTCAGCCATCCAGGTACTCTTCCCCCTCCCCTCCAGGCTGTGTCGTCCGTAGATCCAGTACTGTCAACTGTGTGTTGATATGCAGACATGTGTTTACAATGGGCAACTGTTGTGTTTTGCTGTGGTGGAGGAAAACAGAAACCACTGGTGCATAGTGGCATGCTGGGGACAGACAACAGGAAGCCCACTGATGCTTCCTGGCTTCACGTGGCTGCAAACAGGCTGGCTCTTCCCGCTTTTTAGTTAGTTTTGCAACAGGGAGAAGGGAGGCACTGGACTCAGGCTCACACCCCAGGTGAGATACAGCCTACAGCAGGAGGCTAGCGGTGCCCCATGCCTGCTTTGCTACAGGTGGCTGTAGCCTATGGATTTATATCCAGGGACAGCAGAGACATGGGGACGGGGTAGCAGGTATACTGAGACTTCAATAAAGGACAATCTGCCATCTCCCCAAGCCCCATGCACCACTCCTCTCAGCCACACTGCTGTTGCTGTGTGTGTCTGTTTTTAGCCACCACCCAGAGTGCTCCTCTTTTTTTTTTTTTTTTTTTTTTACAACTCTTTGATTTCACACTGAAAACAGAGAACAATGCCTTAGCTAAAATGTGGCAAAGTCAGAAACAGAACATTCCAGATGGAGTGGGCAGTTTCTCCCTCCCCAGGGCTCACCAGGTCTTACCCACCTCCTCTGAAAGTGACACCGGGCAAAGCATAGGGGAGAGAGGTCACAGATGCATCACTTGATGTGGACTTTGCTGCCTGTCAATGTCCATGTCGGCTCAGGATGGACACCTGTGCCGGCCGTACCCGCTGACCTGTGGGCATTCACCTCCTTGTGTGATACACTCCCATGCTGTTTTATGATGCATCAGAAATGCTCAGAGATGTGCAATATTCCCCCATGTGACAGATGAGAGGACACTTGAGCCTGGAGTATGAAGCCTTCCTCTGGTCATCAAGAACGGCATCCTATCTTGCTGAGGGCAGAGTCTGGGGGAGCCCACAGGCCTACCTTGCTTTCCTGGGGATGCCCTGGCCCTTAGCACTAGACCCGACCCAGAGAGCTGCTCTTTCAGCGAATGCAAACCAACTATGGAATCCTTTCAGCTGACTAAGACATCTCACGGCGCTGGCCTCTGACTTCACATGAGGCCCTCACCTCTCATTAGTAAGGGTTAGGAATGACTTGCCTCCTCATTTTTTATGACCTTTTATTTATTTTATCCCTCTTTGGGCTTGAAGGCTACTCCCGAAGCTCATTTAGAAAAGGAGGAAAGATCCAAAAGGCTTACTTAAAGTTTCTCTCACTCCAAATCTGTAGGGAGGAAGGAAGTGGAGCAGGTGGAGGACAGAGGACGTGGGAGGATGGAGAGAGCACAGATCCTCTACTGCCCCAGGCTCTCTGAGGCCAAGCCTCCCACCGCTGTCCTGAGGTCCATTTTCTTTCTTCCCCCTTTTATTGAAAGTATATTTTTTTCCCCTCACATAATATATCCTGATCACATTTCCCCCCTCCCTCTGTTCCTGTTTCTTCCCATATCCCCTCCCATCCAGATCCACTGCCTTTCTGTCTCTCAGAAAACAAATAGGCTTCTATGGGATAGTAATAAAATACAGTAAGATAAACAAGAAACTAACACATTGCAATTAGACAAAACAAACAGACAGAGAGATAGACAGACAGAAGGAAAGAACTCAAGAGAAGGCACACACACAAAAAAACAGTAAACTGGAAGCCATAGCATATGCAGAGGTGCAGACCCATGCAGGCCCTGTGCATTCTGCCCCCGTCTCTGTGAGGTCACACGTGCATCCACTGTGTGGCTTTTGAAGGTCTCGTTTCCTTGGTGTCCTTCATCCCCTCTGGTTCTTACACTTTGCCTCCTCTTCCGCAGGGTTCCCTGAGCCCTCAGGGCAGGGATTTGATGGAGACAAATCAAATAAGAATGAACTATGAAGCTGTGGTGGTTCAAGTTTATAATCCTGGCACTCAGGAGGCTGAGATAGGAGTTAAGGCTAGCCTGGGCTACCCTTCTCAAACAGACAGACAGGCAGGCAGGCAGTGGATTAGAAGACAAATGCCAGATTACCAATGAATCTTTCCTTGGCAGATATTTAGATTAAGGTCAAGGATGGGACAAATGTGAAGTTTACTTAAGAGAAAATAAAAATGACTTAACTTAAACTAAAATAAAATAAGGATTTGCCTTAGCTCGGTGTGATGGTATCCACCTGGAGGGCCCGCTTTCAGGAGGCTTAGGCACGAGGATCAAGGCATTGATCAATCCTGTGTCCTGCACCTAGAACAAAGTCTCACACCCAGTAAGTACATGATAACTTTTGAATAAATGAACATATGTAACTACAAATTCAAATGTGTAAAGACTCTGTTACTAAGCTGTATTTTACTTATACTACTACGCTGTTGCACCTGTTCTGTATTGTCCTGCAAGCATAGCCTGCAGCCCTGACTTGTCTACTCACTGAATCATCCGTTGTTCTCCTGTTATTGTCAGGTGCCTCAGGCATGCCTCATCACCCCAAGTGCACGCACTTCCTTGTTAGCAAGGACTGCACACTTCCTGCATCCTTAGCCTACTTTATGTCTGATGTTCACATAACACTGACTGTTGCTGGGAACCGTGATGGGGAACATGGTACACCCCACTTTTTATGTACAAGGCCAGTTGTAAATATTCAAGACTCTGTGGCCATAGGCTCTCTGGAGTGACTCAACTGTATTCATGCTTGGGTGATGGTTTGAAAGAATACATAGACAAAAATTTAATTAAAAGTGTGGCCTTCCCTAATAAACTTATTTACAAAATTAGGTCGTGGCTGCATTTGGCCAAGGCTTCCAATCCTTGTTGGGGAGTCTCTGGGTAGAAGTACTCGGGGTGGAACAGGGACACGGTTGAAGTATCTGAATCTCAGCCTCTTTGCTTATGAAAGTTGCTTCTAGCGAACTCACCTAGTCCTAAGAGAGGGCGCCCACACAAACACCTGATGCTCATCCACAGGGGACACGTACCAAGACCTCTTATAATTTGCAAAGTAAAAAAAATAAAAGCATGTTATATTTAAATAGACTCACCTTGCTTTTAATCTGTGTTTAAACTGCCCACCACTTACTGAATTTTCTTATTAGTTTTCCCATATGGTTGATACCCAGGGTAAACCGTCATAGCGTATGTGATCTTTTACTCGCATGATTCATCAAGTGTTTTCCAGAGATGGGAAAAGGAGAGCTTATGAAAAATACATTTTTAATTGACTTGGATAGATGAGCTTTGGCCCTAGCATCTCTACTAGAAACAAGAACGAACACTCGGGTCTTTGTATCTTGTGTCTGCGCCTGCATTTGGCCTCCTTTTCATTACTCCCTAAATTCTAAGCATTAATTTTATTTACTTACTAAAATTTTGTATTTTGAGACTAGGTCTCATTATATAAATGAGGCTGGCCTTGAACTCAGATATCTGCCTGCTCTGTCTCCCAAGTGCTGGGATTAAAGGCAGATCCCCCACACCCTGCCCCTTAAGCATTCTTTTAGGCTCATCTGAAAGCAGTCCTGACCTCCTGTGGAACTTTGTAGAAGTCATAAGACAGGTGAGTGTACGCCACATGCTTTACTTTTGTCGTGAACTATGTGCAGTTCTTTCATGGCCAAGACTGAGTCTTACACCTTGGTGAATTTCTTCCCTCCTGCCAGAAGGCAGCCCAGAGACCTCTTAGGTGTCTGCTTGCAGCCTAAAGTCCTCCCATACCCAAAACAATCCTACCTGAACGGTAAGAATCCAGGCCTGTGTTTTGCTCCATTGGTAAGCAGAGTTTCTGTCTACACCCTCCAGCTAAGTTACTCATCAGTGTGACATTTGGCGGCACTTTCATTTCTTCCGGTACTGCGCTCAATTAAAGGGCTTCAAGAAACTAAGGTTTCTCATCTAACTGCCGCTTTGCAGAGATTTAAAAGCATCGATGGCCACTCACTAGACAGAACCTTACAGTGTAAACAGCAATGACTCACAGAATTTGACCTTCAATAAACAGAATCACTTTGACTAAGATCTCAGGAGCCCAGAAGGAAAGAGGACTGGGGAGAGAGCTAGGGGGTCCTCCAGAGGGGCTGTGAGTCACCTCTGCAGAGGGGTGTACTCTGCCCTGACCTCACTGTCAGAGCAGGAAGGGACCTCAGCGACCATCCAACATGACCCTGGCATTTCACCCCTGTGGAAAGCAATGACTGCCAGTTAAACTGGCTCATCTGGAATTTGTGTACATTAGGTAATGTATATATTTAGAGATTTTACAACATTTACAAAGAGCATAAGAACATTAATATACATTTATATGGGACTCAATCACACTGTAGGAATGAATGCATTGCCCCCAGAAGATCTGGCCCTGGGATTATCTTCTAGAACATTCTGCCTTTTCAGAGCCAAGGAATAAATAGTAGATACTAGCTCTTCCTAAGTGTGCTTAAGACAACAGATCTGTGGATACAAGGTTCATCACTTGACTGACTGGATGGTCCATGAGGCTTCCTGTATTTGCATTATACCAAGTTAGATAAGGCCACTTCCCTGAAAGTCATAATGTACTTGAGTGCAGTCTGCCATATCTCCTACCTCCCTTTCCTCTCCTTCTCCCTTCCTGTTCCGTTGTTACCTTACACCGTTTCTTATATTTTCAGACCTGTACCTATACGAGTTTAAGCATCTACATAAAATCTAAGACCCACCAATGAAAAATAGATGTGATCATCTGCGTTTGTGAGACCTACTAAAACCACTTGGTATGATACATAGTTGCGGTTGCATCTTAACTGTTGAGCTTATAACCAGCACACTGCTAATGTTTGAGTACATGGTTTTAAAAGTAGTGGCAGACGTGACAAAACAGAGGTGCAGCTTACAAGAGGAAGACAGCTCGGGACGTCTAAACAATTACTTCATCCCCATCTCTCTCTTCCTCTTTTCCCTTTCTCTCTTGTATGTTGTCTTTCTGGATTTATATGATTATCTTAAGATTCTCAAGAAGACTGTGGTGAAATGAAGGTGGATGTGGAGGACGTGGACAAGGAAGCCAGCCCTTCGAGGGCAGCTCTGCAGACAACAGCCAAGGCACAGCAAGCTCAGCCAGCCCTCATCTGACCTTGGGAAGAACCCTGGTGTCTTTTGGGCCTCCTATGTGGCTTCCCCTATATAAATAACCCACGTACATCAAAGGGATTCACCCTCTGAGGGCTGTTCTGGGAATTATACTCAAGGAAAAGCATGTGAAAATGCCACGGAGGGAACAAACCAAGATGGTATGCAACTAAGGCCCTGTCCATCACTCAGCCGTTCTCACCTCATCCTTTCCCTCCAGCAGTCTGAGGAAATTCATATATTTCTGTAAGATCCCCCCCTTTTTTGTCCCCTGCCCCCCCATCCTGCAGTCTCTTTATTATTAAAGCAAATCTCATTTATAAGTAGGACAATGAAATGAACCCCCTGTGCGTGCACTCACCCACATAATCACCAAATACCTCGTGGCTAAGCCCATCCTATTGCACAGCCCAGGACTGTTTTGAGTTAATCCCAAGCATACTCCAAGTTTCTTAGTGTAAAACATGCAAGTCATAGATGGTTGCAGTTTTACTGTTGTTGCTGTAGCTCTGATGGTCAAATCTTAGGGCTTTATGCTTGGTTACCACTGAGCCACTGTACTTTCAGTACCCTTTTCTTAGGATCTGTATGTATGTGTATGTAGGTGCATGCGTGCATACGTGCGTGTGTGTATGTGTGTGTGTGAGTGTACATGGTTGGGCATGTGTGTATATGTGGAGGTCAAAGAACAACCTTGGGTGTCTTTCCTCAGGTACGAGCTCCTTGACTTTTGAGACAGGGCCAGTCTCTCATTGGTCTGGAACTGGCAAAGGTCTGCTGGCCAACAAGGCCCAGGGATCTATATGTGTCTGTCCCGCTAGCACTGAGATTACAAGTGCATGCCACAACACCAGAGGTCCTCGGACTAAACAGAGCATTTCATGGACTGAGCTACTGTCCCAGCCTCTCCATTTTCTTTTCTTAATTCAACCTCTTTGATGTAAATTATTTGCAGCAATAAAACAGAGGCAATGATGGAGGTGACTTAGGGCCAGACAAAAATCTAGAAACTAATGATTTAAAGAGCCAAGCAAGGCAGAGTGAAGTAAGCCTTTTGTTGGAAACTGCTTTACGTGGGTGGGCAGTGGGGAGAAGGGCCGTGTATTCCCCTCTGCCCTAACTCCACTCACTAAGGGAAACACAGCCATTTGTTTCACGCTTCCCCCATTCCTTGTGAAGCCTGCTGGCTCCTCCAGTCCAAACATAACCTCTGCTTTGCTTCCTCACCGCTTTCTTATTCTGCCATGGAGAAGGCACTGAATGAGCCTGTGCACTGCACTCGGTCCTGTATCTTAATGGTGTTCACACGTGCTTCCCCCACTAAATTCTCAATTCTACAAGGGAGAAGATGCTGTGTGTGAAACCAGCATGGTATACAGCACATCGGATGCACTTATCTACAAATCATAGATGCTCCCTGGATGTCTCACGGAATGGATGGGGAGATGCCCCCTAGGAGAAGACTTCACTTTGCTGAGCAGTGCATAGACAGGCCTTCTGAAGAATTCTGTGTCAATTATGGGCAGGCTAGCAAAACTCTAGTTGGTGGCTTCTTTTACACCAGCCTTGGTCTCGTTAGAGGATTGCATTTGGGATTGCCATCATAATTGCGAGAAGAATTTGGGAGTGGGTTTTCTCTGTCTTAATGACGGAGCAACACCTGCTTACTAACACCCTGGATCCCAATTCTGCCTCCTTTCACAAGGGGAAAGCATCCTGAGTCACTGTCCACAGGACAGAATTACAGGCATGAATCTGAGACAAAGGTTCTTTAAGGCTGTGTCTGGTCATTAATTAGCACCTGGTAACTTCAGGATGGACCCATTAGAGCACTCATAAGCCTTTGATTTTTAAATGTTTTCCCTTAGCCGTGACTCCGAGGTGACTCTCCTTGTGAGCTGGACAAGGAGACAGGAGGACATTCATTCCTTAACATTTCTGAGGCTCATTAACTACTCTCTCCCAGTGGCTCATTAACCAGGCCATTAGGGACTCTGTCTCATGCAGGCAGAAGCTTCCACTTGCCCTCCCCAAACCTCTGCAGGCACAACACTGGGAGTGCAGTGAGGCTAGCTGCACGGCTCCTGCTGGGTGGTGGTGCAGGGCTGTGAGGGGCTGAGCTCACTCACCTGCTATTCTCCCAATGGGCATGGCGTGCTCTTCAGGTGGGGACACAGAAACCATAATGTGGTTCATGTAAGCCAGGTCCTCCCGATGAGACAGGTTGATGGGCTTTCCTTCCCTATGCAGCCCATCTTCAGAGAGCCGGGACTGTTTGAAATCTACCGAGTGCCGGGGGTTCAGGATCAAAGGGTGCATGATGGGGCTGGGCATCAGCTGGATCACTCGCGTGCTCTCCTGCCATGGGCTGGAGGGCTTCGGGTTTGGCTCCGAGGATGGTGGGCAGTGATTATTCTCCACAGGAGACACTGACAGGGGGTAGGACTCCTGGTGGTTGTTTTCCTGCTGGAGCCTTGGCCCTTGGACTCTCTCAGCTGGTGAGAGGCGGCGGATCATGTTGTCCAGGGGGGACCGCAGGGGCCGCTGCTCGGGGTCGGGAGAAGGCCTGTGGTTTGTGGTGATGGGTGACCTAGGGCGATGTAAGAGTTCAATGGTGGGAGGGTTGTGGTGTACACTCTCCGCAGGCGTCCTGGGCGTCCTCTGGACACAGTTATCTATGGGGCAAAAGAAAAGACAATCACAGACCCCCGTGAGCCTGCATCCTGATGACCTCATGACCCCTGCGCGCCTGCGTCCCGATGACCTCATGATTGCTCTGTAGGCAGCTGTACTGATGCAATAGAGCCCCTCTCAACCCAGATCCCCGTGTCTTTTCCCTTTGCTCAAACGAAACTTTGGAGCACATACTTTAAATCACTTTCGCACCCCAGACAAGCGAGGAATCCCCACCACCATCACTCCATGTAGCATGTGTCAGTGCCTGACAAACACAAGGAGCCCAATGCCTTCCTTCAGTTCGTCCATGCTTGACTCCTCTCTGTAGGTTTTAGAGGTGGAGGAGCTCTTAGGGGTCTCCGCCCAGATGCTCTAGTGAGCTTATGTTTTTATTTTCTCCATCTCCAGGTGTTGTTACTGCTGTTAACAATGACGATTAATGATGATTCTATATTAGGTACTGGGTCTTAGTATTTCAAACTTGGAGCCTTCTCACGAGGGAGATACACTGTTATTCCTATTTCACAGATGATGAAACTGAATCAGAGACTACTTAGCCCATACTACGTGGCCAATGGGTAAAGGGTTTGAATCAGATTCTAAAATCTGCACGTATTACAGCACCTTGTGTTGCATAGATCCCAGGGCACAAAATCAGATACATAAACCTGCTGTCAGCAGCAGCAATGGCCGTCCCTACAGAATGGTGATTTGTACTTGAGAGAGCTTGTACGAGGTTGTCCCTGAGTGTGCAGATCTTACATGGGCTCAGAGTTGGCAGAGGCAAGTAGGAAGTACTGGGCACCCCAACAACACATGCTCTCCGTTGCACTTGAATTTACACGCTGCTGAGGATGACACCAGAAGTGTATACAGCTCCAAGATGGAAGCAGCTGTGGGCTGGGCTGATGCTGGACCAACTCCCAGGTGATCTGGGCTCCCTGCTGATGCTCAGGCCAAGTATCTGACCATAGAAATATATGAGTTCATATCTATCTCCATGAGGGGTACTCTGGCCACATGTGTTTCTGGGGCAGTCTCAGCATGAAAACGAGCACTTTTACTGATCCCTATTGTTGTCACAGACGTATCCATAATCCTAAGTGTCAAAACGGCGTCAAGGACATCACCTTTGTCTACGTGGAGAACATGAAAAGGGGAAATGGGGACTCTACCGGGGTCAGAAAGGAGGTGGGCATCCCCTTAAGGTTTATCCTGGGTTAGCATGAAAATGGAGATTTTTTTTTCCTTTTTAAAATTCTACTAGATCTCCCTCATCACATGAGGCAGAGAACAAAAGAAACATTGAATACGGCACAGCAATAAACTGGTTGATCAATGGAATCGAACTGAAGACCCAGATATGAATCCACACACATATAGTCACCTGATTTTTGACAAAGAAGCCAAATCTATTCAATGGAAAAGGATAGCATCTTCAACAAATGGTGCTGGTCTAACTGGATTTCTACATGTAGAAAAATGCAATTGGACCCATACTTGTCACCATGCACAAAACTCAAGTCCAAATGGATTAAAGACCTCAATATAAAACCAGAGACACTAAATCAGTTAGAAGAAAAAGTGGGGAAGAGCCTGGAACACATTGGCACAGGGATTTTATTCTTAAAAGACGGGGCCGTCATAGAGAAAGACATTAGGCAGCTCTTCCCCAAGAGCATCCTCATTGGTGCAGCACAAGGCAGGCTGATGATGAACAGAGAGCCGTGCTGGGGCACACGTCGATGGCAAAATGGCAGAAACTTGTGGAAGCTTCATCGAGGGTACAGTACCAGAGAAAACTACTAAACCAGCATGCTGAAGTTCTCTCACACTCTTGTCTGACTTCTGAACCACACACACACACACACAGGGGAGACTCAAAAGCAGTGGTTGTGTGGCTGAGAGATATGAGCACACATCTTAGCTCCTGACCATTGCAGAAGAGAAGCAGGTCAGGGTTTAGAGTCTCAGTGAGTCAAAGGGCTCGTCAACACCCCAGGCTGTCCAATACCCCAGCATGGCCATTTGTTAGAGTGGTAAATCCTGTATTACAGTATAAAGGAACCTTGCTTAGAGCTAAAGGCAAAACTGAGGCAGATTTGTCCCAATGAAGTATAAAGTCGCCTCTATATGCTAGAAGGGACTGGCTAATAAATGAACTGCTTGTAAGAATGAGTCAGTAGTCTTCAGAGGAATATAACACAATCCAGAGTCTCTACAATGTGTAATCTGTAAAGTTCAACATTAATAGTGTTTCTAGACACAGAAGATGTGACCTATTATTAAAAGGCCACCAACAGAAACAGATTCTGTGACATTGATGGGCTTAGCTACAAAGACTTTAAAGGAATTTAAGGTAGCTATAAGCATTTCAGGGACATCATAGGTACAAGTAATGGTATTCAGGAACTTTCAAAACAGAAATGTAGAAAACAAAAATGAAGAAATCTATAACCCAAAAGTACAATATATGAAATAAAAGAATAGATTGGACAGACTTAAGAGCATACTGGAGATGAGAGAGGAAAGGACTAGAAACTTAAAAATAAAATTCAAAACAAATCGCAACATCAAATATGGCTAGAGTGTAGGAAAGAATGAGTGGGAGGAAAAAGAGAAGAAATGACGGCCAAAGTAGAGCCACAATGTCAACAAGAAACTAGAAAATTCCAGAAGTTCAGCAAACCCAAGCAGGTTATACAGAATGGAAATTGCACCCAGGCACTTAACAGGAAAACTGCTGAAAGTCATAAGAAAAGAGACAGTCTTGGCTTGGGTGTGGTGACATATGCCACAACCTTAGCATTCGGGAGGCCGAGGCAGGAGGACTGCCAGGAGTTTCAGGCCAGCCTAGGCTACACAGTAGGACTTTGTCTGAATAATCCGAGTTGTATGTGGGGGTGTGAATCTTGAAGGCAGTATGGGGGAGGCAGGAGGGAAGATCAGAATAAATGTAACAATTCTTTATTGAGAACACCCCAGAATCTGAAACTTGCTGAGTGTGTCTATATAATGCTGCCAGAGGAAAATGCCACATTGTAAAACTTGTTATATCAACAAAACTGAAATATATTCTATCAAATTTCCTTCAAGGTACATGTGTAGTGCACATATAAAAAAGTACAAAGTGATTTCATGTTTAGACTTGGGTCTTATCACCATCTTGTCTCACCATCCATAAAAACTCCAAAATCTGGAAAAACAAAAATAACCAACCAACCAAGAAAACCAACCAAAACCACAGCCCAAGTCTAAACTTTGTATCTAAGCCTCTTTCCTGGAAGGAGCAGTCAAAGCCAGCTAACATGCCTTATGCAGTTGTTCGGTCATGACTACCTGCTTTTAGAGAGGGAGCCGGTGATTCCCCAAACATTTGCAATCTTGAGGCCTTTCTTAGGCTTTGTGACATTTTTCCAGCTGCTGACCACTGAAAGGATGGGCAGAGGAGCTGCTAGGGTTGAGCTGAAGCGCTGGGTTCCATGGTTCTAATTTTATAAGTGGCCTTTGTCTTTGTAGTCCTACCCAGAAGTATTTAGGGATATACATGGGAGGTGAAAAAGAGCCAGGTGGGGTAAGGAGGAGCAGTCTGGTGGCGAAAAGGTCTTGACAGTGGTTTGGGCACATGGTGCTTCTTTAAAGAATCCTCTCTACTTCTCTCTAGGGGTTTGGCAGTTTCTGTTATAAAAGTGTGGTTCGCTTTCTTTCTTTCTTTCTTTCTTTCTTTCTTTCTTTCTTTCTTTCTTTCTTTGACAGGGTCTCATGCTTAGCAGTCTAAACTCAAAGCAATTGTCTTGCCTTGGCCTCCCAAGTGCTAGGACTGTAGGCGTGAGCTGCCATGTCTGCCTATACATTTCTTTCTGAAGTCCTGATCAATTTTGCCTAGACATAGGTTGGAATGGCACGCACCAGTTGCCTGTTTTACTTCTAGGGCACTGACTCGGTGGTGTCACCTCTACTGTCTAAGATTTAAAAATCTTATGAAGAAGTGATCTGTGATCTTTTTAGTGGCAAGGCAAACATTCTTTTTTATAGCTGATATGGATCTAAATTCTGCCACCCATAAAGACAAACGTATTACAGTTCCTTCTCGTGTGTCAGGGTGTAATCACTGGAAAGGAGCTACTTGGGACAGTTTCATTGTGAGTTTCAAATACTTCCTAAATGTCTCTTTCTGCTTAAAAGCTGTCTTTCTTAAAAGATTATTAAGGTTTAAAGAGACTTGAGGACCATGGAGGCCATGTACTAGAAAAATATCCCGTTTCCGGAGTCCATTTCCCATCTTTTAAATTACAAAACTGACACAGGCGTTGGTCAGCGATCTGGGTACCTGCAGGTTCTCTTTGATGTCCCAGCTTCAAGGCCAGGGTGTGGGCGTGTGGTTGGGGCAAGCCTTAGGAAGTCAGGGAGGGCTACAAGCGGAAGCACTTTCATGCCAAGGGGAAAAGGGGGAACTGATGTAATGTCCTGGAGAGATTTCACTCTCTGTTCTGCCCAGATCTTTGGGAACAACGAAGGAAGGAGACAGTGCTCCAGATAATTCAACTCCGACCGGACTTCAGACTCAGGATCCTGGGCAGGAACAAGATGTGGAAGAGCTTGATTTATTTACTTCTCTGCAGACACCGCTGAAAGAGGAAGCACTTGATGAAACTGATAACATTAATGGTAGACAGTGGATCTGAGGGTATTTAATTCCAGGCTCCTGGTGGTCTGGGTACAACCACTGTGAAGGCTGAGAGGCCTGCATGCAACAAGACCTTCCAAGCTTTGTTTCAGTACAAAGCTTGCGCCCACGTACGGAGTGGGCTCTGATGTTCCTGCCCTACTTGCTTGGTGGTGCTCTGTTATTATAAGTTGGCAGCTGAGTGTGGAAACTTAAGAGACCAGAGCCGGCAGGCAGAGGAGCTCCGGACACAGGAAATGTGCTGCATGGGCAGTGCGCGCATGAAATCCCTCAGATGGGGGTGGAGGGGATTAGGGATGGGTCTGGCGATGTCTGGGTTTGTGCTCGGTCAGTTGCTCAACTGGGAAACTGTTCTGAGGGGCTAGCATAAGGAAAGGGAGGCAGAGCTATAGGCACCAAGGCATGGGAGGAAAAAGCCCAAAGCCTGGGAGGAATATCCATTCTGGCTGACAGCGTGCTTTCTGAGCCCGGAGCTTTGCCTTTGTAAGCGTCTTCAAACACAGACGATCCCACTCTTTGAACCAAAGAAATGAAGCCGGACTTTAGATGAGAATAAGAGGTCTTATTCTCTTTCATAATATTTGTAGTAATCCCCTCCCCACCCCCATACCCCTGCCCTTGTGTGTGACACGGTATGGGATGGCTAGTCCTGATTGTCAACTTGATGGGCTATGTCACCATGGAAACACACCTTCAGGGGTGTCTAAAGGCATTGTCAGAAAGAAAGGTCTATGTAGAGAGGGAAGACCCTGAATGTGGGTTGGCTCCATCAATGGCTGGGATTATAGACTTAATGAGGTGGAGAAGCAAGCTGAGCACCGGCAGCCATAGCTCTCTGCTCCTTGACTGTGGACGCAATGTGATTGGTTGCTTCATGCTTCACCTTCCTGCCACGATGCTCTGCCCACAATGATGGGCTGATACAGAAGCTCATGTAGACCAGTCTGGCCTTGAACTCACTGCACAGGTAACAATGACCTTGAGTTCCTGACCTTGTTTCTATCATCTTTACCTGAATTCCTCCAAATGTCCCAATTCAGTCACATATAAACAATGAATGAGGAAGTCTAAAAATGTTATGGCAAATATCTTATGTTCATATATCCCATGTCAGCATCACATGTCACCCCCATGTCATCCTCAGGCTCCAAGAAATGAGTCAGCCTCAGGCCACTGTGTTTCACAGTATTTCAGAGAGGACCACAACTCAGCAGTTCAGCAATAGAGCTAAATAAAAGTTAAAGGCCCGTGAGACAAAAGTTAAAGCATATTTCACACACAGCCTCGTGTTCTCTTAGCTTTGTTATTGGGTTGTTAACTATGCCTTCCCACTCCCAAATTCATTTGTCTTAGCTTCCAGGAGCTCATAACGCAGCCTTATTTGGAAAAGAGGATCTCTGAAGACATCATCAGTTAATTGGTTAGCTTATGTGATAGGAGGGCCCAGCCCACTGTGGGCAGCACCACTCCCTGGGCAGGTGGGTAGTTCTGAGTATACAGGAAAGCTAGCTAAGTCTGAGCCTGGGAGACAGCCAGCAGGAAGTGCAGCTCCATGGCGGCTTCTTTTTCTTCTTGTGAAAGACAACATGGGGACAAGTTAAGTGAAAACAACAGGGCAGGTTAGCTATGAATCTTGGCACTGCCAGCAGCAAGGGGATGAGGAAAGGAAGGGAACATGCCATGGGGAAGGGAGAGCAACAAGCAGTCATGTGGTAAAACAAGGGGCCACAGAAAGAGTGGAAATGCTCAGAACACTAGAGAAAACACACTTAGCCCTTGCTCAGTAACCGAAAAGGATAGAACAAGAAGTTAAAAAAAGAAAAAAAATTAACACTCTTCTGGGTCCTAACTCTGAAAAGTGGGCAAGCTGCGTGGCAGAGGCTCCACAGTGCTTTCTGATGGAAGAGGCTACAAGCGACAGTCCTGCCATGTTTTCTGCATCAAGCTCCGGCTCTGACTTCCTTCAGTGATGGGAAGGTAACCTGTAAGCTGAAACAACCCCTTTCCTTCCCCCAGTGGTTACTTTTATTTAATCAAACGTATTATTTTAGGGGCTGGAGAGATGGCTCAGTGGTTAAGAGCGGTGTCTGCTCTTCCAGAAGTGCCTGAGTTCAATTCTCAGCAACCACATGGTGGCTTACAACCATCTATGATGGAATCTGATGGCCTCGTCTGGCCTGCAGGTGCACATGCAGGAGCAACACTCATAAACTAAATACATGAATAAAATTCTAAAACAAAATTATTTTATGTGTATGGATGCTCCGACTACACATGTGTCTGTGAACCATGTGTATGCAGGGCCGATGGCAGCCAGAAGATGGCACTGGAACTGGTGTTATAGACAGTTGTTACCCACCATATAGGTGCTGGGAACTGAACCTGGGTCCTCTGGAAGAATAGCAAGTGCTCTTAATCCACGAGCCATCTCTCCAGAATCAGCAGTTTTGGTCATGATGCTTGTCACAGAGGGGAAACTAGAACACCTCACCATTTAGTGTGACTGCTGCCCTTACTTTAAAAAAAAAAAAAAAAAAAAGGAGGAAGAACGCTACGTGAAGAGCAAGACAGCGCCTTTGAGAGAAGCAACACTGTGATTAACTCCCAACCATCCTTCTGAAGCTAAGACAGTCTTGGGCTAAGTCCTCCCTCTCAGACGTCAAGGAAACCAACCCTGCCCCCGAGCTTCTGGCCTCCTGAACAGGATATAGGGGTCTATTTTGTTGGGGTTTGTTATAGCAGCCTAGCAAGATGCTATACCTCCCTGTTCATAATTCCTTTTCTTCA
The DNA here is from genome assembly GCF_964271855.1 of Acomys minous. NCBI lineage: Eukaryota > Metazoa > Chordata > Mammalia > Rodentia > Muridae > Acomys > Acomys minous. The sequence continues at coordinate 15,455,606 of NC_140500.1, forward strand.
AGGCTCAATTTCTGCTTGGTGGGAGATCAACCACTTACCTTTTGCCTGGCCATCAACCAAATTCCCCTTTAGGGCCTAAGATGTAAATAACCCTGGCTGGAGTGTGTAACTCAATAAAAAAGAAAGCCTAGGATTTTTCTAAATATTTGATAAAGTTGGCTGAAGGAAACAAAAAACCAGTTCACTGATTTTCCTTCAGGCCTGGCAGGTGCTGCCTACAAGCAGGCCAGCACAGAGCAGCCACACACACATTTGCAGACACAGTCAGTGGCAGACACATCTCTCTCAGTTTCAACCAGTAGCCCTAAGGAGTGATTTAAGAAATCAGGGTGCAGGAGCGGGGTGACAGCAGGAGAGATGGCTCAGAGGTTAAGAGCACTTGTGTGGTCCCACACTCCGCTTCCTCTGTTGGGGTATCCATGATAAGAAGGATGAGGGAGATCTGGAATGGGTGGGGCCTGCAGGATCCTGGTCTGGCTGGGAATGCTGGAGGCAGTAGGGGAGGAAAGGCCGTCTCCCACGATTTTAGTGTTACAGCTCTCTTAGACAATATTCAGTGAAACAGTGTGTGTGTGTGTGTGTGTGTGTGTGTGTGTGTGTGTGTGTGTGTGTGTATGTGTGTGTGTATGTGTGTGTGTGTGTGTGTGTGTGTGTGTGTGTGTGTGTGTGTGTATTTGGGGGACTTTGTGGAGTAGGAAGGGATGTCCAGGGTGGGTGTACATCATCGGCTGGGGGCTTAACATATTGGGATGCCTCATGCACAGAGTCACTCCAGGTGCTAGGCTGCACAATTACCTTGAGAATTGTGGGGGTGGGGCTGCAGGACTACGTGGTCCAGGGCATATAGGGATAGGACAGGGAGGGGGCGATCCGTATTCCGCCAGTCTCAAGACTGAGATCTTCGGGGTCTGGACACCTCACCCTAGCTCAATGCTGGCTTCCCTGGTAGCACAGTCCGTGTGCCCCCACACACCTGCTACTTTTACAGAGGACCAGTGTTCAGTTCTCAGCACCCACATGGTGATTCACAACCATCTGTGTCTCCAGTTCTAAGGGAATCTCTGTAGGCATTGGAGACGCATATGCATATATATATATATATATATATATATATATATATATATATATGTGAAATACTCACAAAATAAACTATATCCTCAAAAAAAAATTTAGGTGGCCTTAGATGCAGTTTATTTAGGAGAGTGCTTGCTCAACATGTATACAACTCTGGGCTTGATCCCCAAAGTTACATAAACCAGGGGTGGAGATGGATGGCTGTATTCAATGTAATCCTTGGCTACACAGCAAATCTGAGGCCAGTATGGGATAGATGAGACCTTGTCTTTAAAAAAAAAGAAAAAAGAAAAAAAGATTCTAAGAAGTAGAATTTGAAACGAGCTAATCAGACCTGTGGGGCAAACCTATCAACAAGTAACAGACACAAGAGTCAGGGCAGCACAAAGATAAGGCTGAAGAAAAGAGTCTTGGAGTGGGGACCAGTCAGTCAGCAGCCCTTCAGCAGAGAATTTCCTTCTTTAGAGATGAAACCCGCTGACTCCAGTGCTTCATCTCCAAGGGGCAGCCTAGCCTTTCCCTAAGGTTCTTGGAGACTTGCCGCCTCTCTCCAGTTACTCTTGCGTACAGCAGTCTCCCGCCCATGAAACGTTTGGCTGAAGATACAAGACTCATCCCAGAGCTAAAAGCAGTCTGCAGACCACAGCTGACAGGGAAAGAAGACCGAGGGCTCGTGGGAGATGCCAATCCACCATCTGCACTGTCCAGTGCCCTCCTCTGCTGTGGCAAGCACGTGCTGATGAGGGGATGGAGGTCAGCAAGAACAAGGGCAGGGTCGACCCTGGCCCTGGAACAGGAAGGAAGGGTCTCTGCCTCCATTTCCTCTTGTTTTAGGTGGGAACAGGAAGTGGCTATCTGGGCCTGCTCTTCAGTCTCCTGAGACCTCTCATGACCGGCAGCCATCTTTTAGACTCACAGCATGGAGAGGGTTGAGAAGGCTAATCTCCTACTTAAATGTAAGAGGAGACAGCCAGAAGGTCCAAGGAAAGGTTCTACACGGGAGAGTATAGTGTACCTCAGGTTCCAGGAGGCAACAGTGAAGACTCGCACTGTCCCCTGAGCAGTTCTGACAGAGATGGTGCCCAGTTAGTCCAGAGAGGTGCTTTAGGGGAGGTGACAGGCCTTTACTATGCCTGAGATGCACGAATCTGACACCTGAGCCAAGCACACAGAGTTCATTTCCAAAGACGAGGTTAACAAACCTCACTGGAGGCAACAAAAACCAAAAGGACCATTTCACACTGAGGTGGAGCTGTTCAACCCTATCCAAGTGTGCTGAAACGTGGGCCAGGCTGGAAGGCTTATATATACTTTATCATAATTAAGAATTTACAAGAAAAGGATGATTAAAAACTCTACCAAGTAATGAGAAGACATGCCAAATAATGACAATAAATGACATTTATTGGATGCCTCCTGACGGGTGCTGTTCCTGGGGCAGTTCTCACAGTAATCCGTTTCTTTCTTACATGGTATGAGGCAGGCACAACTATTTTCCTTCTCTGACACATGGAGAAAATAACTTTCCCGGAGACAGAGAGAACAGGCAAACTGGGGAGTTAGAATGTCCTTGAACTTAGGTAGCCCGGCACATTTTCTGGATGCTCTCTGGCTCCTTCATGCATTACATGGTTAAAATATGTAACGAAGATGTCATATCCTAGCTGGTGGCACCTCTGACACTTCATTTATCAACACTATTCCAGTAAGACTAGAGAATTGGGCGAGTTAAAAAAATTTTTAAATTTATTTTAATTACTTACTTACTTACTTACTTAATTAATTTTACAATCATTAAGAGGCTATGGCCAGGGGCTGACAAAGGCTTTTTCTCTGTGGTGCCTCTGCAGCAACTGTAAGGAAGGGCTGGCTTCCACTTCCAGACCCCAGGGCCTGATTTAGACCCTATCTACCACACAGGCTGGGGGCTTTTCTTATCCTAAGAAAACAAGTCATCCAGAAGGTGTACTCCTTCCAATTTTGAATAAGGTTTTTAAACTCATGAACTAGGGCTGGGATGGAGCCCAGCTGGTAGAGTACTTGCTTGCTCTGGGTTTCTTCCGCCAGTACCAGAGAAAGCCCAGCAGAGCAAAGTTCTGTCATCCCAGCAATGGAGAAGTGGAGGCAGGAAAACCAGAAGCTCAGTGTCAAAGAGAATTACAGAGGCCCCCCCAAATAGGTCTTTTAGTTTGTGACCTATTTTTGTTTTTCTGAATCAGAGTCTGTGTAGCCCAGGCTGGCCTTTATGTTTAAGAGCTTAGGAGGGCTGACATGTAGCAGGGACCCAACAGAAACTGTCACATGCCTCATCTCTAGTTATCTCCCTGAAGGTGTGTGTGTGATTCCAGAGCATTCCTTAGGAGAAATGTCCCCTCAAGAAAGAGAGCCTAAAAGTGAAACCTCAGTGGGCCAAATTAGAATGCACGCCACCTTCTGGTACCCAATAAAGAGAAGACTGTCACCTAAGTTCTGGGCCATCCTGTGTGCTAGCTGCAGGGAGAAGGAGACAGGGTTTTGATGTGTGGAACTTCTCAGCGTGACTTGAGAGTTCCACATGCACCCCATGACAAAAAGCTGCCATGGGAGTGTCCCTGTCCCCTCAACACTTCACCCACCAGTTCAGAAACAATAAGGAATGCATGTGTGCACAAGACACACACACACACACACACACACACACTGGGGGGGGGGGGAGGGAGAAAGTGCCAGTGCTCAAACACCACTCTACCTCCCACTATCTCAGGAAAGAGTGAAACTGAAGATTTTAAATGTTAAGAGGCAGGGAGATGGAAAGGAACATAGGGGAATACATCTTTTCCTTCTTCCTATAGACTGCGTCTGAGCAACCCTATGCAGGTCACGCTGCATAGTCAGCCCCACATGGACTTCAAGTCAGACCGGTAGCTTATTTTATATGACTTAAGGAGATTATAGGGGACCAGTGTCAGTTACATGTACATGTTGAGGACAGGGCCTTTTTCTTTTTTTTAAAGAGTGGAAATCTGTCATTTTTAGCTCCATGGGATGTTAAAGTGGCTGATCTTAAAAACCGGAGACTTAAAATAAGCTGCCATTACAATCACATGCAACAAGACAGGTTTCTTTTACGATCACTGGCTGGTCCAAATTTGCTGAAGATGCTTTTTGCCTTCTGGTTCTTGTGCAGGTGCCAGCACCATCGATTTTGTTGCCTTTTCTTCTATACAGCCACCTACCTACTATCGAATTCATGTGCTACAGATACAATGAGTCATGATCGTCAAAGCAGAGGAGTCTTTTGAATGAGGCTACCATCTGTCTGATGCCAAGAAGGGCCACGCTGCCAGAAGTTCTGGATAAGGTGATACAACTGGGACCAGGACGGTTTTCTGCTGTACCTGGGCAGCACCAAGAGGACTCTGTCCCGTCTTCCTGTGTCTTCATTGCCTAAGACCCTGAGGGTGAAAACTGTGTTCTGTTTATCTTCACACTGCTCAGCTATCTTAGGGTTTTAAAGCCGTGGGAGACCTTTAGAACCATCAAATCCAGCCCCCGCCCCCACACTCACCTCAGAGGGAAACAAAGAGGCAAGAAATGAGAAACTTGATCTTCCTGACTTGCTCTGTCAGAAATGGGGATGAGAGCCTGGTTTCCAGACTTCTAGAGCCTGTTCTTTAAACACACACACACACACACACACACACACACACACACACACACACACACACACACACACACACACACACAAGATCTACCCCAGGTTGTCTGGAGTGGCTCTGGTTTATGCCTGTTGTCCTGACTTACTCCTTAGCGGAGTGTTGTGTCTCTACCCTAACCATCCTGATAATGAAAGAGACATTGTCTGGCCCACCTGGTGTATCATCTTCTTTTTCCATAACTAATAAACAAAGAGAATAGAAACAGTGTTCTAGATGACTGCTCTGCTCAAGGCCTGAAAGGATTTCAGAAGCATATATTATAGACATAGTTTGCACTAGTGTGGTACCCCATCCTGTCCAGGGCCCTGAGCCAACTCCAGGCTCCTCGGAGCTGGCACTGCCCTACAATCACTAGAGTGGAAGGTGAGAATTCAATGTAATGGACCCACAGGGGACACTTGCGGGAAGCCATCGATAGATCAAATAAGGCATATTTGTTCTGCAATGTGAACTCCCATTGTGATCAATGTTTGAACCGCTGGTGGCTGATGTGAAGTGGACTCACAGGGGTGAACGCAGCCTTGCGTTTGTGTCTCTTTGCACACTCACGGTATCAGGATGCTCAGCCACCTCTCTTGCTGAAGCAAACACTGCAGTGCTGCCTCTTCGCTTTCTGGCCTGCCATTTATATACAGGCTGAGCATCTCTAAGCCAAGATCTGAGCTCTGGGGTGCTCTATGGTCTGATGTCATGATGTCACATGTGTCAAATCCTACACTTGACCTTCGGTGGCTGGTCACATTCAAAACATAGGCATGTTTATACTTTGTAGAGAGTGAACACTTTAAAATCCTATAGACCACGTATATAAACAAAACAAATGAATTTCATGGTTAGTCTTGGGCCTCACCATGCAAGATCTCTCTCTCTCTCTCTCTCTCTCTCTCTCTCTCTCTCTCTCTCTCTCTCTCTCACACACACACACACACACACACACACACACACTCATTCTCTATCTCTCCCTCCCCTCCTCTCCCTCTCTCTCCTGGTCTAAGAATTTTTATAAGGAACACTCAGCCTTTACCCATAAACACCCTCTCAAGCCAAGTCAGTAGAGCTGTAAGTAGTCTTGGGCCAACATAGTTCTGTGTATCCTTAATTGTGTATGAAATTTGGTATGTATAGTTTTTCACCTTACAGAAAATTTTCTTTTGGGCCAGATCGCTCCATATTTTAGCATGTATCGTTATATCCTTACCTGCTATTAACTGATCTGTTGCTTTCACAAACAGCTGTGTGTTAGTTCTTGAGACTATATGATGACCGTGTTTTTTTTTTTCCCTTGAGAAGGAATGAAAGGCTGGAGGTTGGGAAGGCGAGCTGCCATTCTGAAAGCATGAGACAGGAGGTAGCTTCTTCCTGTCACCTTTGTATCTCACATGGCTCTTTCTGGTGACACCATCTGGTAGAGATGGTGTTGCCCGATCATCTCAGATTGTCACGGTGCCCAAACAGGAGCAGGGAAGGGACGAGGCTCTTAGATCTTGCTTCTTGACCACTGGCATCAAGGAATGGTCTCTGTGGATGCACTTGGTACTTTTGAGAGCTGGTTCTGGAGGGTGTTCACCTCATCTGCAGGGCTGGGAAGCCCCAGACCTTGACCTCGCTCATTAGCTCTGTTCTCTCAGTGACTGAGCTCACCAGTGACACCATAGCGCATGCGCGCACAGCTCATTAGGGTGCATGATGGAGGACACACCTCCTTTTCCTTGGTTTAAGGGAAGCTCTCAGAGTCAGCCAGCTTTCTTTATAAAGGATTAGCCCCTGCACGGTACGACAACATACACACACCTACTTTTAGTCAAATCAGACCAAGTAGGAAGGAACCGCATGTCTTCAGCCACATTTGGAAAGAAAATGGGGACAGAAATTCCAGATGGAAAAAAAAAAATTAAACAGTAAGAGAAAGAAAGAGCAGGAAGCCACTCCATGGCCCGTGCATTTGAAGAGCCAGGCCAGCAACACAATGCCTGCCTTACTGTCAAGCTTCAGTGAGCCCACCTCCTCTTCTCCTGAGTGGCGCTTGGCTATTTTATGCAAGTCGGAAATGAGCAACGCCAGACGAACAGAGGAACATCAAACCCGAATTGATGGGAGGGGGGCAGATGCTAAATTTAGCAAGGGTTATGAGAGGAGAGGAGGGGGGAGGAGAGAGGAATAGAGTTAGGGAGCATGCCCAAAATACTGGGTGAGAGACCAGGAGGCCCTGGGGTCACCTGGAGTCAGGCTCCTTTTGTAATGAAGTGCTAATTAAGAGAGCAGCAAACTCAAGCTTTTAAATTGTCTGGCTGCAAAAGAAAAGTAGCAGTCCTGTGTTTGGGAATGATTTTCTAGTCAACAGAACTTCCCAAGGAATGGGACCTCGAAATTGGCTCTAAGGAAAATACGCATAGAAAAGTCCCACACTGTGGTGTTTGCACATCTGCACGCTGGCTGTTCGACTGGGAGGATGAGGGCTTGATGGTCCTGGGAGATGTGATTCTATCCAAACGCTACCGCACACCCAGCTGTTAGTGGCGCTGTGCACAGAGTCACACTTTCTAGTCCCGCACCCAACTTCTGTACTTGAGGATTTCACGGCCTTGCGCTATCTACTGATGTTTTTCTAGTTCCTGTGAGTCCCAAGAGAATCAGCAGCTATGGCAGGGGGCTTGATATGGCATTCACGCCAACAAACGATCTCTGGTGAATGAGGGAGAAAGCCCGTACCCAACCCCAACCCCCTCCAGACCAGCTTTCATGAATATCTATCTGGCTCAAGTATCTTCAATGGCTGCCTTGCGGTTGCTTGTCTCCATAGCCACACAATTTCAGTTCTCCGCATGCTGGCTCCAGGCTAACCTCCCTGGATTAGCTCTGTAGTGGAAAACGTTCACCATTGCTGATGCAGGGTGACAGATGGCTGACACGGCTTTATGTATTGTATTCTAATTGGATTATATATATCTGTAAACTTTTATGATTACCAATCAAGTCATCTTACTGCTCTCTATTCCAAGGCCTTACCCTACCTAACTGGAATGTTCTTACTGTTTATCAGAACCTTCGAGGACTTCTCCAAGGACGACTCCTTTTACGAAGCTGAGTCAGCTTTCTGAACCCGGGTGTCCTCTCCCCTGCCGTTTCCACCCCCCCCATGTGTCTTATTGTAATCAGTGTTTACATTGCTGATTGTGAACTTCAGAGAGTGGAGAGTATTATGCCTCAGTCATCCAGCCCACTCCCCCAGGGTAGGCACTCAACCCATGTTTCCCGAATGAAGGGTGAATTTACAGCAGTAAGAACAGCTCAGCTAGCCAGGCGTGGTGGCACACGCCTTTAATCCCAGCAATGGGAGGCAGAGGTAGGCGGAGTGCTGTGAGTTCAAGGCCAGCCTGGTCTACAAAGTGAGTCTAGGACAGCCAAGGCTACACAGAGAAACCCTGTCTCGGGGCAAAACCAAAACAAAACAAAACAAAAAACCCGAACAGTTTGGTTTGTCTAAACCTCGGGCAAGGAAAGAGAAGCCACTTCCAGTACCTTCTTCATGGTTCTGATGCAGCAGGACCTCCGGCTTCGTGTGGATGGAGTTCCCAGGGTGGAAGAACGGCGAGAAGAGCATGCGAGGTTTCCTCTGCTTCAGAATATGCTGAAGGAGTTCATAGAGCACATCGCCTGGAGGGAAAGAGGAACAGGAAACCAAGAGATGGGATGCATGCTTCGGTTAACGTGACTGAAGGATCTGCGGAGCTGTGGCAGCCGCAGAGGGAAGGAAGCAATGTTGGTTAACAGAACGGATTGTTGACCCACGACAGGGATAAGACATAGCACCGGCCCACGCGACTCTACATGTCAGGGCTGTGTGGTTTAAGTTTATGTACGTGTGTGTGTGTGTGTGTGTGTGTGTGTGTGTGTGTGTGTGTGCCATGTGCATGTGGGTGTTTCCAGAGGCCAGAAGAGGGCGCTGTAGTGATGCTGCACAGTGTACATTTGGAGCTTGCTAAGTGGGTAGATGCTGAGGCAAACGGTCTCATAACTAAACTAATAATAACTATAATAATAATGAAGACAAGAAACACTTGAGGTTGTGGATATGGACCTGACATTTATTATAGCCATGATCTCATGGATGTATAGTTATCGCCAAACTGACCAAATCATATATGTTACATAGCTTTTGTAGGTTCATCAGATCTCAACAAAATAGTTTCTAAATGCTAAAAAACGAGAGCAGGCCACTGTGGTGCATACCTGTGACCTCAGCACTCAGGAGGCAGAGGCAGGAGTACCAGAAGTTCAAGACCACCCTAAGGACAGCCTGGGCTACCTGAGACCCTGTCAACAGCAGCAGCAGCAGCAGCAGCAGCAGCAGCAGCAGCAGCAGCAACAACAACAACAACAACGTAAAAGTAAAAAAGAGTAATTTAAAAACCAGTTTTGGGAACAGAGAGCTGGCTCAGTGGTCAAGAGTACTTGTTGCTCTTGTAGAGGTTTTGGGTTCAGTTCCCAGCACTCACATGGTGACTTACAACCATCTGTAACTCCAGTTCCAAGGGATCTGGTACCCTCTTCAAGCCTCTTTGGATGCTGGGAAAACACACACACATACACACACACACATACACACACACACACACACACACACACACACACACACACACACACACCATGCTTGTGTGGGTCAGAGAACAACTTTGTGGAGCCTGTTCTTTCCTTCTACTTTATCTGGGCTCCTGGCATCCAACTCAAGCTGTCAGGTTTATGTGACACTTATTCCTCCCCTCTAAACAATATAAATTGTTTTATATTGTTAATAAACATACTTAGTCTAAATAAAAACATCTAAACAACAGATGGGATTACACTATAGATCCTTCAGAGGGGGATTTGTGGTTGAGTTCCCTACAGGCACAGGGCCCATGACAACATGCGGTTTTGAAGATGCCCCCATGTTACTGACATTTTATGCCGCTGTAATGATACTGTAGTGAGCTGCCCTTTGATGACCGGGAGCCCACTAGAGGATGATCCTAGACACAGGGTAAATTTAAACTGTCTTCCTATTTTTGTGAAAATACCCTTTTAACATCTCTCTCTGCTTGTACTTCAGAATTATTCAAAGAAAATAACAGCCTTCGGTATCTACATTCTAAATGTACAAAATGGCTCACACATTCCTGATAGAAATTTTATCTCACATCAGTTGGGTGTTGTGGTAGGAGGCCGAGGATGGGAAGTTTGAAGCTAGCCTGGGCTACACACAGCAAGATCCTATCTCAAACAACAACAACAACAACAACAACAACAACAACATCTCCAAGGACCTAGAAGCTCCCCAAAATTATCTCGAGACGTCAGTTGGCGAGAATGGTGGATGCTGTGTGCTAGGTATGGTAAGTGTCTACCCAAGTAGGTCATTAGGAAACAAAACAGCACAACGAAACGAAATCTTCCACCACCAAACTATCACGAACTGGTTCCACCCTTCTCCGGCTTTGATACAAGTTCGCAAGGTGGGGGAAGGGGAGGCTTCATAATTCTGAAAGGATGGGTGACTGGGTGATTAATTTTTAAAAACACCACAGGACCCTGACCGTCCTCTGCGCACCCTTCCCCCAACAGAGATACACAGTCAACAATTGTACCAAACAATGTGCCTTTGTCTCCGATCTTAGCCATTTTAAAAGACTATTTCATTAACAACTTGGTTTAACTGCATACTTTGGGGTTGTAGATATTACTATTTTTTTTCCTTCCACACCGAGCATGAAGCACAGAAACACTCCACGAGAGGTTTCTCCCTGCAAACCTATCCACTTCTACTTGTTAGATCAAATCAAGTTCTATGGGTGGCTACCCACCCTCCCCACCCCACCCCCCACCCCGGCCACACACATGCGCACCCACCCCCAGGCCCCCAGGGAACGTTCCTAGCTAGCTGCTGCCCATTCTGTAGCTCCCCACATCGGAATTTTGGCTGCTGGTGAGCTGCCGGCTGCTACCATTTACAATCAGGATGAAATGTAGACTAGGACACCGGTATCTAGGGGGTTTCTGTAGGACTGGACAGGCAGGCCTGGACACAGAGGAGTCCTGAGCGCACTTTTGGAAACACCATGGAAAGGTAGAACTTGTTCCGGGTGCCAAGTTTCAGAGCTGGGCAGGGTTTCAGCGCTCTCCACCGGGAGCCTTCCATCGCTACGGCTCCAGTGAGAAGGGAGTGCGGACGGAACCCAAAATACAGTCCTATTTTAATGATTCACATTTTAATCTCATACAAAAATAAGTCCCTAATCAACACTTTTTTCTTCCCGTTTAGTGTAATGTCTTCCTAACCCTTCCTAATTTACATGGCCATACTGGGTTTGAGCTTGTAGATTTGATCCATGTTTTATTTTGGCATAATACAGAATAGAAAGTGCAAACATTAAAGAAATGTGTTCTTGATGATTACTATTAAAAAAAAAGTCTGCAATTAGCACATCCATTTTGGAAGGGGAGGCCAGGAAATATAAATTTAGTGCCTGTGAAGGGTGTTCAGCACTGTTCCCTCAGCGAGGGGCACAGGCTGCAGACACAGCCAGCCGAGGGACCAGGTCACCTTGAGCAAGTTCCTGGGTTTCTCTACAAAACGCAGACGGTACCACCTGCCCCTCTTGCTCATCATAAAGGTTCAACCAAGGATAAGGCAGACAAGTAACCGGAGCAGATCTGGTACCCTACACCTTCTTG
>NC_140500.1:15472088-15572088 GCF_964271855.1 Acomys minous
CAACACCACCCAGTTGGCAAACACTTCTCTCTTCTACTACTTCATTTTGACTCAGAGATTTGGTTTCCTTTTTGACCAATTATAAAATAGAGAAAATAAAATAAGTGAAAGCATGCTGGGTGCGAGGGGGCATATGTTTTAGGCTTGTCAGAAAAAAAGTGCTCTGCTGGGTCCTTTCTGCCTGTAGATGGATGGGTAAAGAACAGAGCCCATGGCCCACCCTTGGAGTCCCAGTGTGAATCCAGCAGCACAGACGGCATGGTGGCAGGCCTGGGGTGGAGCGTGGACCCCAAATGCCCACTCTTGCGATAGGACGGTGTGAGTTTTGAACTTGGCTTCGCTTTAGTTTGGTTTACCCTATCTTGGTAGCTAAACTGGATTAAAAACTTTTCACTTGCTGTGGGCAAAGGTCATCTATTTCAGGCATTTTGATCCACCTCATCCAGCTGGGCCTCATCTTCTCAAGTGTCCCCTACTTCCCAGTGCATGCATTTGTGCTGATAACTCTACCAACTGGTGGAAGGCACAAATGAAGCCCAAAGTTTCCCCATATCCGAATTTTAAAATAATGAAAAAAAAAAAAAGAATATTCTTTTACCTAAAAACAAGTAAGTGAACATTAGCTTCATATTTATGAGTTAAAGGCAGATCCTGAGAAAAGGGGGACAGTTTGTAGAAATATACTAATACTGTATTTAAGAACAATCAGAAAACACATATAATAATTACGTCCGGTTGAATGCAGAATATAAAGGTAAGCAATAAACTTGTGAGGAAATAGAAATACTGTTCAGTATACAAGTAGTTTTTTTTTTTTTAAAAAGACAGCATCATACAGTGTCAAACATCCCCTCTGCACGACAGAGGGACCACCTGCCACCACTACCTCATGGGGGCTGGGGAGCTAACAGCTTTCCCATGACTTCTCTAAGCATCTCTCTGACGTGCTACGCGGTTTTACTCCTTTTACTTCAAAGACACAGTAAGAGAAGAAAGAGCCAACTGTGCCTGTCTTCAGTCAAGGCTGTGCAGTTGCCTTGGAATTTCTGGCGACTGCCCTCTGTGATCTGCATTCTAGGATTCTCTGTCTTAGCTCTAAAACCCAGCTGTTCAGTCTAGGGAACCACCTTCTCCTACTGACAGGATGATGGGCATTTTCAGTTCCATGGTGAAATGGGATTTTTCATTACTGGGAGAACGTAGGCGAAGTGCATTCCTAAAGGGTAAGGGCACTGGTGAGCTGGAAAGAGTAGAAGTCACTTACAAAAGCAACACGGGCACACCGAAAGACCAAAACTTCCAGCGCATCTAGGGAGTTACATGGGCATATACACTTTGTCTTGGACAAAGGGTCTCAAGATGCAGGCTGGCCTCCTAACTCATGATCCCCCTGCCTCAGGCTTCTGGGTGCTACGATTACAGGTGCGCACCATAATGTCAGGTTTGCTAATGCATTTTTCATCTGAATTATTTATTTATTAATAATTATTTATCTGAATTAAAGGAACCTTGAACGTTGAGTTTCTTTTTATTTTTTAAGCAGGTCTAGGGAGCATAATATGAATTAAGTTGATAATGACTTGAGTGACTTTGTCCATACAAAATAATGGGCAAATAAATCTATTCTACCTGAATGCTATGTGCGCAATAACTCTAAGTAAAAGTGAACACAAAGGGAAACTTGTCTGTTTTCCTTTATTAATTGGTCCTTCTGAGTCCAGTAATCAAGCATGTCTCTGAATTTTAATCACCCCAGATCCATTTAATAGGGCAACAATTTAACAGCTCAGGGACTAGACAAAATGATTCTGTCAAGGTATCTGCAAATGCCTGAATTCCTTTCTTCCTTATTTGATTATTGCCATTTGTTATTTTAAAGAGGGTCTTTCCAGGCTGACTTCAGCTTCCTGCCTTAACAACTCCCTGGGTGCTGGGGTTACAGGTGTGCACCACCATGCCTAGCTCTTGTGCGTTCTTCACTGAGTGGTTCCCAGCACGTGTGTTCCCAGCCAACTCTTCTAAGACCGTCAGGGTTGGGGGGCAAGGCAGATAAAAAGGGAGGAGTGGAGTTGTCTTCTCTATTTGGTGGGACACTAGACGGCTCAAAGTTCCAGCATCTGGTCACAGGTGAGACACTTCTAACAGTCTCTTTGATCTGGAACCCCCCTCTTCCCCACACACTGGTGAACGGCAGCAGCTCTTCTTTTTCTTGCATTGTCATTATGTTTGTTACCATAAAGTTCTATGGAGGGTCTCATGGGTTAAGGTGAGTATGGCAAAGACCACATTTTCCACGCTGAGCCTGTGCGAGAAGCAGACTCTCACCTGAGTGAGGAGATCGGTAGCGGAAATCCTCTTTGGTCAGCAGCAGGAGCGCCTTGCCGTTCATTTCGAACGTGTTGCTCTCAATGGGCCTTAAGGAAAACTCATTTTCCGCCCACTTGAGCCACTGGGCTACGTCATCTCTGCTCCAGTAAATGGGCTGCAAGCCTGTTGGAGAGCACAAGGCAGAGAGAGAAGATCTTGTCAGTTACACAGTTGGGACAAAGGGGGAAAAGGCTCAGAATAATTAACAGACTCAAGACTGTCTCGAGAGTCTGTTGGTTGGGTTGGGTTGGGTTCCAGGCTCCGGTTTCTAAGTGCTTAAGTGTGGTGTTGCATTAAGTTTTTACCTGGAGGCAAAATGAGGGGAAGCCGCTTTCCATGAGCGTCAGGGATGATGGGTCTTAGAGACCTGCCCCTGGGGCTGTATTGCTTTCAGGTTGGCTCTAAAGTGAAGTGCCCTGTGGGTACCCAAAGAGGCCTGGAATCATGACAAATCTCAATGGGCTTAGCAGGAGACCTTAGACTCAGAGCTGATGTGATTGTAGATAAGTCCTTTGAAATGGGGGTACTCCAGAATTGATTCTGACCCCCTAGGGCTGCTGAATAGTGAGCCATTTGCTGGGCTCTGGGAAGTGGCAGGCCAGCCTCTTGGCAAAGGAAAGGCCAGGGTAACACAGAAAGTCCTTTGCCTTCTATTTGTCTTGATGACGGGAGCAAAGAGGCCAGATGCTGCCAACAAGGTGGCTCAGGTTGGGTCTCTGGGAGGCAAGGAATCTGTATTTTTATTTCACTTTGCTACATGAGAAACTCTGCTACATCCTTCAAGTGACTAGAAAATAGTTCTCATGGTGTGATCACGGGAAGCCTCTGGGCAGTCTATAGCAAAAACTCTTTCCACAACAATATTAATGTTATTTTCTCTTTTTACTCTCATTCTTTTGGGAGCTCATATGGAATTTTCTAGAAGCTACGTGACCTGTGATATCACAACAGGCTGAATACAGAAATAAGCAAATCCAGCCATCTTCCATTAACCCACTGGAAAGGTTTGTAGACACCTATAACACTTCTGTTGTTTGCATATACCTTTTGAAAACAGACTTTACATATATATTAATACATGCCTGGTTCATTTTTCAACAAGTTAGTAACGCCTTTAAAAAGTAGGTTACAGTACGGTCAGTATTGCTATTAGTCAAAGCAAGCTTAGTGCGACAAGTGTTTGTACAGAGAGAGGGCTTCTGTCTCTCAAGGTGAATTACTTAAACTGCTGAGGAGATGTGGTGCACGTCTTACAAGCGCACCCTTCGGCTCAGTCTTAAACCGGGCATGGCAAAGCACTGTATGCTGAGAGTGAAGGACAAATGGTTCAGATCCCAGGGAGAACACCTCAGGCTCGGAGAACGACTGCTACCTCTGCCTTCTACGAGGCTCCTCTGCAAGAGATGGTTTTAAAGAACAGAAGCTGGCTTCCTCTAAGTCCATGGGAGACCCCTCACAACTAGTCACTTGGCTGGGTTTGGTAGCACAGCTACTTGGAAAGTATGCAAGGCCGTGGCTGGGATGCCTGAGCTACAAGGTGAATCCAGGGCCAGCCTGGCAACCTAGTGAGACGCGTCTCAAGTCACCAGAGGGCAGGGGATGATATTGCTCAGGGGTAGCGTGTGTGAGGCCCAAAGTTCAATCCTCATTATAATACAACTCAAACCAACCAACCCAAACTCCAGGCATTTGAGTGTGTTTTCTTGGCTTTTAAATTTTGTGGCAATTTTTTTTTTTTACACGGAAAAGACAAGTAGCATTATGGGGTATGGGCTGTTAGCATGCAACTGCTTTATGACCTTTAGAGGGACATAGTCCCGCTAAAGTATTTGAGGTTCTGTGTTTGGCTCTTGACTGGCTAGAAAGCAATGCCTATTCACAATGGTGTATGGACATAAAAAGTGTCCACCTCTTCCTAGTACAGTGTGAATGGCAGCTGGGGAAAACCTTCAACTTTACTTCCTACTGTCAACGGTGCCCACTTGGAACAAGAATGGCACGCCAGTTTGTGATTTCAGACGTTACAGGGTAAGTGGGAGGGCAATTCTGTCAGGGGATGGGTGGAGGTTCCAATCAGGCTGGTCACAGGAAAGCACCCCGGAGCTTTTAGGCAATGCAGGGAAATGCTCTGGGGCAGCTTGTTGGGGTGTCAAAGTAAATCCAGAACTGAAGCCTGCCTGGGAGGGGAAATGAAAGTAAGATGCTGACGTTTCTACCGAGGACAAACTGAAACACAGAGGTGGGTGAGAAGGGGGCGGGGGACACAAGCAGTAATTTGAGGTTCTTTATACTCTATGGAAGAAAATCCTCATGAGTAATCTTTTCCCTAAATACAAGAAGAGTCACACACTCCCAACAACACTGCTGGGTAAGAATAACAGATTCTCTTCTCACTTCCCATTAATCTCTCCCACAGCTCAGCCTTGAAACAACCGAGGCTACAGCGCTGTGGAAACCCCCTCCCCAGGAGCCCACAAGGAGGCCTGGGCATGTGTACAGCTGGACGGCAGGTGCCACAGAGCACTTGGCAGCGGAACAACAGTGACCCTGATGCTGGGCACAACCTGCTTGAGGACACTGAGTGAAGCAGCCGGCCTCAGGGCACTTCCGTTAGCAAAAGAAGAAGGTGGACAGTTCACTGAGCCAGAGAGAGGCTTGCTACTTAGTGGTGCTGCAAGTCAAATAAATCTCTCTGCTACTTCTTTTTTAATTCAGTGGTATAAGAAGGCTGGGGCATAGCACATGCTTTAGAATTTTAACTGAGAAAAAAATAAACCCACTGCCTTGGAGGGCCCTAAAGACCGTATGTTGAAGTGTTCAATGGAATAGCTCTGGTACCTGGAGGTAACTGATGCGACGGAGATTATTCAATTTACTAAACAGTCATTTATGAAGCACTTCCATGCACCTAGCACTGTTCAAAGCGTTTTGGAAGCTATCAGTTCATTTAACTGCACGATAGTACAACATTTCAGATGGACGTGCAAACTAGAAAATGACCTGGTTCTAGCAACAAGTGGAGCTAAGATTTGAATCCAAGAAGCCTGATTCCAGATTCTGTTTTCTTACCCAGGCATTTTCCATCCACAATCGGAATTTAGACTGGTTTTCAAAAAGACTGAGGAAATCGACTCCTTCCCACCCAACACAGATCCTTGGCCGAGGCAAGTTATCAGCAGATTGAAGATAGAAAAAAAAAATATCTGCAGATCCCAAGGAGACAGATTTATGGCTGGGAGGGGGAGGGAGGGGCGGGTGGGCCGCTCCTTTGGATGCGTCTGGGAAGAGAGTGCTGTTTTCACAGACTGCTCAGCACTGACACTTGTCTTGACTCTTTGCCCAACTCCCAGCTGTGGGTGGGACCAAGGCTGCCTGGGAAGGGAGGGGGGGCCGTGTAGGATTTGTTTCACAGTCAGTTCTGGCAACTGGACTCAACAAAGAAAGAATATATATGTTAATGATGAGGAAGGAGGGAAGGGGGGGGAAGAAGGAGGGAGAGAGGGATGGGAGAGAGAGAGGGATGGGGGAGAGAGAGAGAGAGAGAGAGAGAGAGAGAGAGAGAGAGAGAGAGAGAGAGAGAGACCCCCTTATGATATTATCCTCTGTGTACCGATGTGCCATGAGAGCCATTTAACTATGACCAGAATTCTTAACACACCAATTAGTTTCAGGAGTCTATTTGGCAAGAATTCTGTATGGAGGAACTAAACTGCTATGAATGAGAAAATTACTAAGACTCACACTGTCCTTCTTTCCTAAAGAGGCCCAGTCAAGTTCTTGGGCTCACACACCCCCTTCAGTGATACATCCAGACTCTTTAAATTCTCATGGTTTCTTCAACTCCACATTCAAGTTGCCCACCACGCTCATCAGGGCATCCTCATCGCATGCCCAGAGTCTTGAGTTAGGCTTATATCAATGATAGAGATCTGAGTGCGAGTCAGGAGCTGGGATTTGGTTCGCACATCTACTACTAAGCAAGCCTAGGATTTGAGGCACCCCACTTCGTTTCCCTGTGATTCAATGGCTCTATGTAAAAAATATGGGGCTGAGTATGTGATCAGCGAGTTCCTGCAGGGTTTAATATAGTAAGCATGCACTTACTGAGTTTGAATCTCAAATAACAAACAATGCAGACAGTGAGGATGCTGTTTGTTTTCCTATAAAACTACACTACATTACTGATCATGACCCTAACATTTTGTAACTTCTCAAAGGCTCTTCTGAGACATGGAAGGCAGATTAGTGCTTAAGAGTACCTTGTGATGTTCTAACTCTTTGTCAGACACGGTTGTCAGCCAGCATGGCAATGCTAAAGCTAGCAGCTTGCCGCTTTAAAGTTCATAGGTGCTTCCCCCATGTTACCTACCCTAACTCACAGGGGCCCTGCAGTTGGCTGGGTTCTCCTTTCAGTTTAAGAGATGAGGAAATGGAGGACTCAGAGCTGGTAGGCGTAGTTTGAGCATTATTATTATGCTCAAATTCCTTTATACTGTGAGAGAGAGGGAGAGGGGAGTGTGTGTGTGTGTGTGTGTGTGTGTGTGTGTGTGTGTGTGTGTGTGTGATGTTTGCAATGGAATCTAGGGCCTCACACATGTTCAGCACTCTCGATTGCTGAGCCACACCCCAGCTCCCAGCTCAAGGCCTTTCACCACTGTGGCCCTTAGTGAAAGCATCTTTCCATGTCAAACTCTCCGTATTTACAGGAATTTGCTCTGCAATCCATGCACTGGAAGGCAGAGTCCTGAATGTGAGAGGCAGATGCTTTGGAGATGCTCTGACTCAACCCTGGTCCTTGTGACTGATTAGGAAACCAAGGCCAGGAAAAGCTAACCAAACCAGGCCTGGTCAACCCACCCCAGGGATCCATTCGAGCCTCATCACTTGGACTCAGTGACAGCAACCATTGACCCAGTCATGTCCAGTGACTAATTCTTTGATTGCTTGGTCATCTTGCCATAGAATAAACATCCCAAAACTACAGTTTTCAAAGACCTGCATATCTGTGTCCCTACTCTTGCTGTTTGGTCTCCACTCCTAAGACAGCACAAGAGAAAGGAAAGATTCAGTCTTTCCCTGCCTGGATTACACAGCTGAATGACAATGCAGCACACAGTTACTGAACGCTTAAACCAAACCAAATCACAATGGTGACTGCATTTCTTGCCTGAACAGGTGAGGCCCAGCAGCCCAGAGAACTGAGGAGGTAATGCTGAGGTGGTTGGCTCCTCAGTCCACTAGTCACACTCACCATAATAATTCTCAAATAGATTAACAATAATAATAGCAAATGTAAGGCCTTACTTCATGTTAGGAGATACTGTGTGTGTGTGTGTGTGTGTGTGTGTGTGTGTGTGTGTGTGTGTGTGTGTGCTTCTCCCATAATTCCCTTAACCCCATAAGACAACAATGATCAGTGCTTCACAAAGAAGTTCAGTGTCTGTTCAGATAAAGTCACATAGCCTGAAATGGAAGACTCAACGTAGAAACCCCAGTGGTCTGACACAATCAGAGTTCGCATGATCGCACACGCCCCCCCCTTTTATCCAAGACCATTTGGTACTTCGGCAGAACATAAAGGCACATTAACAACTTAACAAACGCTCTAAGCACCAATGTGGAACTTTTATTTCTTAGCTGTGTGACCTTGTGCAAGTTACTCGGCCTCTCTGTGTCTCCATTTGGCCTGACTGGAATGTATGGGAAATCTTCCAACTGCAAAGCACCAGGGAATCACAGATGACATGTTTATCATTTTTAGTAACATGAAGGACTAATAATATGGCATGGAGTAAGCATTTCCTAAGAATGCACCCCCGTTTTCTATGGTTACATTAATGGTAACACCTTGGCTCATACATACAAACCTGGCGCTAGGAATAAGCCCACGGTAAGGCTGTGCATCAAGAGATGGCTGATTTCATCACTGTAGCAGGCTGCATCCTGCCCTTTCTACTACCATCCAATTACAAAGCTTCATGTCACTGAAGCTTTGATAGGCATCTGTCATCCCCACGCGTCAGGGGAAGTGCTGACCAGGTGAGCTCCGAGCTGGGAGAGCAACCTGGTAACACCTCAGTCCCACTCCAATCACCTTTCCAGCTATCAACACATCTACATACTCATCGATATGATGGAATGCTTTTCCAAAGCTCAGACACGTAGCAAGTATAAAATGTTCAGCTACTTTACCGAGGACAGAGAGGGAGCGGTGTCTGGCCCCATGGCGAGAACCTGCTTCCCTGTGCTCACACACACAGGTCTGAACGTCTGTCCTGAACGGCACTCGGGTCCCATCAGCCTTGCTGTTTTGGTTTGTGTACACACTTTCCCTCCTCATTTACTCCTCATGTGAGGTCAATATGGCTGTCCCAAGGCACTACTGGGATGCCTGCTCTTTCGGGAGTGTTCTCTGGCTTGACATGACATGAGTCTGGGCTCTCCCAACCAGTTGCCTAATTTGAGTGCTCTCTGCCCGGCGGTCACTCAACTTGAAGGATGAGAGGGGCGAGCCAGAGACGGACAGTCCTGTTTTCTTTCAGCATGTGTTGGTGTTACCCCATGTGAGCCTCAGCAGACCAGTGGCAGGGTTTTCCTTAAAGCGTCCCCAACTTTGCTCATTGTTGTCTGAAGTTATTTGCAGCTCACTTTGTCTTAATATTCTAGACCATGACGTTTCTCCTTTACTGATTTTCTTTTCAGTAACTTGTTTTGTCACCCACTACACAGCTTTTTTGAAAATTGGAACTCATTAGACTGATACGAGATTGTGGAAAGAGAAGCTGGCACAACAAGTTGGCACATGACTCAATGATATTTTAAGAGCCTCGTGAATGTCAACTTCTGAGAATCTACCTTAGAGAAATAACTTTGTATGCACAAACATCCTTCATGCACAAAGATGTTTGTAGTTTTTTTTTTTTTTAATATCAAGTTTTTTTTGGTGGGGGGGTGTTGAGACAGGGTTTCTCTGTTTAGCCTTGGCTGTCCTGGACTCGCTGTATAGACCAGGCTGCCCTCAAACTCACAGTAAACTGCCTGCCTCTGCCTCCCAAGTGCTGGGGTTAAAGGCGTGCGCCACCACACCCGGCCCCTCAAGTGCTATTTGTAATAACGAAAAACAGATCATAAAAAGTGAGCAGTCAGTTACTGATAACTCTACAATAGAAAGCGATGCAATTGACAAGAGTGTTCAGGAAGGATACATATTCATATTGAAAACCAAAATAGTGTGTATTCTTGCAAAATCTCAAACAACGCATAGATGTTTTATAAAACATAAAAATAGTAATAGCAACCGTCACTCAGTAGTAAAATTACAGGTGACATTTACTTTCTCTTTTACTCATTTTTTCCCCAATTTTCTGTATTAAGTATCATTCTATGGGATAGGGCATTAGTTTTACTAAATTGCCCACAATGGTCTTGAACTTCCGGTCTTCCTGCTACAGCTCCCTGAGTAGCTGGGATTATAGGCATGTACCACCATGCTCCACTGGGATCGTTATATTTACATTAAGAAAAAAATCTACATAAAAGTTGAGAAGCTGGTTGAGGTGGTAAAGTCCTGAGATCCCAGTATGCTAGAGGTGGAGACAGAAGAATCAGGAGTTCAAGGCTAGCCTGGGCTGTATGTGATCCTGTCTCCAAAGAAAGAAAAGAACAAAAGAAAAAAGAAAAATTGAGCTCATTAGAAAGAATGGCTATATGGATGATTTCAGCTGTTTCCCCCCCCCCCCATCTTTTGTTTTCTGTTAGTCATGTGCAATTTCTAAGTCAGAGTCTCATTTTTGAGAGCACTCTAACTCTCCTGAGTTGTATTGTAGCATTTTGGTTCACGGCATTAGAGGTAGTTTCCCTCTAAAGTTTAAAACTTTGCTTTCTAGTTAAGTCAAGAAAATACCTCTGCCCTGTCTTATTTCCTTGATCCTAGGCTCATGCTCCTGTGCTTAGCAGAAGTTCCCATCAGGTCTACTTTGCCAGCCAGTCTCTGTCAGACTTGAGTCAAAGGGCAGAGCCTCTCTCTCTCCCTGTCTCTTCTACCTTTGGGCAGATAAATTTGCCAGTAATTAGGTACATGTGCTAAGAGTAAACTGTGCATGCAAGTAACTGGAGTGACTTTTCAGTGATGTGCACATGGCATTCGGGACACAGAGGTGCACTTTCAGTAAGACCGTTGTAAACAGGTGAAGATCTTACTGCTCCATAACCCACCTCTGTGCCTGCTACCCTGTTGTGTAGCAACTTCTTCTAAATTGAAACATTCTCTCCATAAATGAGGGGAGAGGGTCCACAAGCCTCAGGAAATAAACAATGCAGTCTCAGGAAGTCCCTGAAACTAACAAGACTCACAAATCCCACTCCACAAGCTACAGAAGCACTAAACTACTGGTGGGGAAAAAGATTCCCTGAGCATCTGAACTTCCTACAAGCCACACATGCAGCTTTGGGGAATTACCTTTGAAACTGGGGTAGGCTCTTCCATCTTATCCTGTTCCTATAAGTAACTCTTTACCCTTTGTGTCTGTAGGGAGTTGGCTTCCTTGATTACTAACTGAGGTAGGAGGACCCTGCCACTGTGGGCAGCACCATTCCCTAGGCAGAGAGTCCTGAACAGAGCAAGAGAGGAGAAAGCTAGCCAAGAGCAAGCAAGCAAGAGTGTTTATTTTTTTTCCTTTGGTCCTGACTACAGTTGTGATGGGTCTGGCTGCTGGAATTCTTGCTCTGACTTCCCTAAAATGATGGAATATAACTTGGATTTGTGTATAAAATAAACTCTTTCCTCCCCTATGCTACCTCTGGTCAGGGTATGTTATCACTGCAGTAGAAATGAAGCTAAGATATCCAAACACCTGCACTCCCCTCATATTCATTTGGACTACCAGTTGGACTCTGGTAGCACATTACAGTCTGTGGTCAATCCCCAACCTAAGGTGGAGATATTTATATCCTGCCGTCTCAGCTGAAGTCACACAACACAACCTCTTCCTGCCCAGGCACCACTCCCATCACAAGGTCCTGCTGTGGCCTTGGACAGTCAGGCCTTGAACCTGTGAGGTTCAGGACATCACTAAATGCTTCCATGTTTCTGTCACCTCAGCAACCACTGTGAAGCTACACTGGACACATCTGCATTTATGGAAGAACTGAAGCTAACAGCAGTTAATGGGCTTTCCCAAGGTTACAATGAGCCTAGAACCAAAAGAACTAGGAACTATGTCAGGAAAGGGTAGATCTTGGAGGAGTTGAGAAAGGAGTAGAGGGTAAATATAATCAAAATACATTGTACGCATGTATAAAAATTCTCTAGAAATGAATGAAATTGTATTAAAAAGAGTCATTTTTCTTCCTAACAGAAACTTAAGTATACATGTAATAATCCCAGTATGTAGGATGTGCTCCATGCATTTTAGGGGGTCTTATAGAAGAGAGGCTAGAGCGCTGAGTGCCTGAGCTTTAGCATGGCTGCAGATACTGAACAAGTCAGGAGCAGTCAATGGAAGGAAGAAGGAGGGAGGGTCAGGCAAGATGCCTTAGGTGTGAAATATTAAGGCACCTTAAAAAAAACCCCTCAGTCATTAAAATAATAGTTCAGTACAAGAGACACCAATGGGCTCCACATAGATAATTCAACCAACACATATATTATATATAGGTTTTAGGCAGATACTATCCTGTTACAAAAGGGCCTTGAGAGTCCTAGTTGGGTGTCAGTGCGGGTCCTGGAATGCATGCTCTATTGATACCGTGGGACAGTGTGTTTTAAAAAATCAAAGCAAACACAAGGATTCCCTGACGAACTAAACGTCAACGCTTCAGCTCACTCTCCCGAGGAAGACATGATGAGGAGGAGGAGGTTCCATTTAATCCCAGAAAGTGTGACCTGAGCAGTGCCACTCATGTCATGGACTTGTGAAAGCAAGGGCCTCTCAATGAGTTCAGCGTCAGCCGTTATTTTTCCTTTGAAAGGCACACACACAGGGACAGGTGCTTGCCATTTCAACGACTTTGGGCCACTGGAGTTGACTTTTGGATCACTGGAAAGGCAATTTAGTGCTCTTAAGTATCTTGTATACAAGTGCTGACTTGTGATCGAATGTAACAGCGAATTCGGTTTGAAAGACAAATATACATACTACCCCAAATTTAGGGGAGGTAAACAGAATGCAGAATCAGAAAGGAGGCCCGCTTTTCACCTAGACATCAAGGCATGATGAAATGGTGGGAGTTACTTGGCAGCAGACCTGACGGGAGCATCCCGCCCCGCCAAGAATGTTAGAAGACCTTGCTAACACACTGAAACTTGATATACAAATTAGTAAAGTTCATCACCATCACCACCATCACCATCATCATCATGTATTTTAGTCTATGAACAGGGAGTTGCTGTGACTAGGAATGAAGAGATTTCACAGAGAGACGAGCTTCAAAAGCCAAGAGGCAAAAAGGACAGAATTTCCTATACTTGGGAGTAGTCATTTTAATTTACCAACTTTACCAAAACTTATGGCAACAAGAAGCCCAACTGCAAGACAGGAAAGAAAAACAAAAACTTGAGTGTGTTTCTCAAACAGATGTCTGAGTGCATACAATGGGAGCAATGAGTGCAAAGATCTGGCTGGATCTTTGTGGGTCTGCATCGTATGGATGATTGACAAGGGCTGACTGAATGGAAGAGAATCAACAGGTTTTCTCTCCCTGTTGCCCCCTTAAGCCACACACAGATGATCTCTTGTCTGGCCGCAGCCACAATCCACAGACGTTCCTTTACAGACTGTGACAAGAGTGACCCTCATTCTCATTCTGGATGGGACAGGAGAGACCCAATCACTGGAGTGGGAGAAAGGCTGGCCTTTGTGTGGCCCAGCTGCCCCCTTCACTTCCCGCCTGGGCTGCTCTTTATCCTCAGGAATTCTGTGAAAACAAGCTGCCTTTTCTCAGGATGGAGACAGTGCCTGCCATCACAGAATATCAGAGGTGGTGGTGTGGGAGGGACAAGAACGGTGTGTGTGTGTGTGTGTGTGTGTGTGTGTGTGTGTGTGTGTGTCGGGGGTGAGGGGGGAGGGTGGGGGAGGGACAGAAGATAGAAAGGGGTATTTAACTTTTAATAGGAACTCCATGGACCTCAGACTGGACCGGGGCCAAAGGAACCTACATTTCTTCAAGGCTCTTCTTGGGGATCTTTTTCACATTCCGCCCTGTCATGCCTTCCATACTTTCTATTCCTCCTCCCTGACTGTGGTGACAGGGACTCCAAATGTTTTCAAAGACTGGCTGCCCTCTGCTGTGGAATTGAGTGTCCTCTGAAAGGCCAGGCAGCCAGCGCTAACTCAGCATCTGAGGTCTGCGTGACTGACATCACCAGCAGGGTGGAGGGATTTTAACGCCATTGCTGACGCTGATGTCTCACATCTGGCCCAGCAACTTCTATTTAAAGGCAGTCGTGTTGCACTTTCCCGCATGTGCATATGAGACTAACTTCTCTGTCCCTGAACCCATTCTTAGGAGACAAAAATCTTTTCTCCCCCTAGCTTCATTCTTCTGCATGAGGGTGGTGAAGGCTTCTGGTGCCCTTGGCTACAGACTTGTACACAGTGGTATAAAATGAAAAAGGCAAGCCCTATTCCCCTTGGGGCTCAGTGGCCAGAAGGGAACCAGGAAGCTCTAGGCCTTAGCCTTATGCAGCACACCTTTCTTGCCTGGCTCCCTCATCCTACCTGGACCTTTACATCATTTATAGTTGTGATAAAGTCAGGAGGAGATCCATGGGAGAAGACGCTGGTAAAAGTAATACCAGACATCAATCCGCCCATGCTTAGCTTTGTTAGGCAGTAAGAAAAGTCAGTAGGAATACCGGCAGGGCAGCCTCAGCGTGTCAAGGTGGACTCCCCAAGTGGCCAAAGGGAGCAGGTAGGGGATGAAATGACACCAAAAAGAAAGAGGGCTGGATTCACCCCTTACCTGTCATTACACTGAGTTTGTCATTCCTCTCTTGGAGCTCAGCTGGCCTTCAACTCTCTATGGGTAGGGATGACCTTGAATACCTGACCCACCTGCCTCCATCTTCCAAGTGCTGAGGTCACAGGCACGAGCCACCGTGAGTTCTGAAAAGAGGCCCCTGTGTTTTGAGTTTGGAGAGGGGCACCCATGAAAACTTCCAAGAGAATAAGCAACGTGCCACTGGTGGTGCAATAAACATTGATTCGTATTGTGCAAAAGGCCTTTCTTGTGGCTGTGCAAAACTTTTGTGTGGGTGTGGCCTCTCATCGCCCAGCTGTTTATCAAAGCACACGGCTCGCCCTCACTTCTCAAAAAATGTTGCTACCTTGATGGAAACAGCAGGGACTGCACTACCACTAGGCAAAACGTAATGCAAGTCCTACATCCACCCTGTCTCTGTCACCTACCAGCATGGAGATTATCAATGGCGGAACTGTTCCCAGACGTATCCTAATACCGTAACTCCTGGAGCCTGTGGGTGTGGCCTTTCATGAAAAGCATCTTTGCAGACGTAAAGATCTTGGGATGAGGTCACGAAGGTTCTGCAGTGACCACAACTCCAGTCTCAAGGGGCCTTATAAGGGAACACAGAGGTGGCAAGGAGGCAGACTCAGTGTTCTGCAGGCCTGGGCTTGCTTTGGGTTTCTTCTCACAGGATCCCATTACCCACATGGTGAAACAAATCCCTCTGTCTTTATTCAATATTTGCCACACTTTCCCTTGAGTTAGTGTCTTTGTCGCTTCCTTCTTCTGCAACCTTTTGCTTGCATCTTCCATGACTCTTCAAAACTTGGGTCTTTTGGATCCACCATGCAGACACTCTTACTAGCTTACTCTTTATTTTCTCAAGTGATTTTCCCGTGATTTCTTTCTGAGTTCTGTTCTTATTTCTCAGTGTTTCTACGTCTGACTTAACATTATTGTCACCACCCCTTCGCATGCTTTGTATCGTTTTCCTAAAGTCTGTGTTCAGACGGAAGGGCATGGCTACTGGGAACTACTGTAAAGTCACCCTGGAATGTGTTGTCTTGGGAAGTCCAGTCTTGCCCTTTACTTTCCTCCTGCTCTTCCCCCTCCCCCCCTTTAAAGCACACTTACTCTTCCTGGGTTTCTAGGAATTAACTTACTTTCAACTTCACCCCAGCTTACTCTGCTCCTCGAACATGGCAGCCAGCATTCTGAAACTGCTTGGTTCTATTTTCCTTGGGGACTTTTCCCCTAAGTCTCTCATTCTCTGCTGCTGTAGGAGAAGGTGGTAGCCAGGCGCAGAGTTAGCATGCCCCAGAGAATCCTGCATCTTGCAGAGCCACAGAGATCGCACACACCGCCGGTGAAATGAGCCATTCTTCCAGAGCGAAAACTTCTTGGTTATTTTGGGTTTTTCATGTCCCAGGGTTTATCAGAACCCTTGGGGACAACTGGCTACCTAGCTTTTAAGTATTGTCCCTGGGCTTTTGTTTTGCTACCAAATCACTGTGTTTTTATAGGAACTTGAGAGAGTTATGCTGTCATCTTCCCATGTGAAAGGACGGCTCAGCTCTGGAGACTTAAAAAGATAAACATCGGGCTTCTTTCACCTGTTGGTAAACTGCTGCTGGAGTTTTTTGACAGTAAGCGAAAGAAATGTAATAACTCCTCCGAGGGCCTTCAGGACACATATGTGCAGACCAGAGCACCCTGAGAAACTACCCTGAGAACTACCACCCTGAGAAACACTGACAGGAGAAACAGACAGGACTTACAGCAAGCAACAAGGCAAGGCACTGCACTGGAAACCCAGGGTATAGGGCTTCTCGCATTACAGAGCTAAGGACTGGTTTCCGTGAACATACTGTCCCATCAGAAGGAATTTCTAAAACAAGGAGAGCCCAGTAGACCTGGTCACCACCCTTCCATGCCAGCACAGTAGACATCTGGAACTTTCAAAAGCATCTGATTCACTCAGCCTTGTGGGCTGGCTGGACAGCTCAGCCGTCCTAAGTGAAGGCAAAGACCTCTGCAAGTGAGTCTTCCTCCAGAACAGTGACAAATCATAGCCTCGGAGATAAAGGGAGCTTCAATGAGCTTTGCACACAGCCCTTCAGAGGCGCCCATCAGCAGCTCTGGGAAACAGTCCCACAAAACCAGGTGATTAACAGCGGGCCTGCAGGTGACCTACCAGCTTGCCAGCCTCAACTCTGCTCTCTCCCTTCCCAGCCCTACTCTCCTCTTCCCCTCTGTTTTCTCATTAGGCGTCTGTCTCTCTGGAAGACCAGACTCACTCTCGATCCATCAGTCTCAATCACTGCAGAGTTGTGTCCTACTGATAATGTTTTTAACGTCTTTTCTTTCCCCCCAAAGCGTGGTCCTTGGAAACTTTGCAAGAAATGTATCGATTTGAAATACTCAAGCTGAATTATTGAGCTTTGGCAGAAGGAAATAAATCTTTCCCATTCCCCAAGCCGGCTGCCAAGCGCGGCTTCCAGGAAGTAATGTCCGTCCTTTCTGGAAATGAGGCAAAAGCCAAGCATTCTTTCACTCTCCCCTGACCTCACCTCTTCACTTGCAATTCACTGACAAAAGCACTTTACGATTCATTGCTCATTTGCCCGAATAGGCACCGAATTAGTAATGCCCAAATTAGTAATGCCTGGCTGAGGCAGCTTCCTAAATAATGAGGCCTGATCGTTTTGGCAGACCCAGGGGCCTGTGGAAGGCAAGCTTGCAGCGCGTCATTAGGTTAAACACTCTTCCGGTTTTAAAAATCAAAATTTCCCCTACAGACCTGAATGTGCAAAGGAGAAGGAACATGCTTACTGATGCCAGAGATTAACCAAATCAGGAACCAGGGCTGGGGTGCGAAGGTGGGGGACCAGCATTCAGGAAAGCGGACTTAGACTGTGCGGTGTTCCCATGAAACAGGGCGGGCTTAGCGTGCAGACTCCTGACATCTGCTGTTTCTTTCAGTTCAGCTGAGTGTTCATCCCACCTGGCGACAGGCCAGGGGAATTCCCAGCATCACCAGCTGAACGCACTGCGGTCTAACTGCACAGTGGTCGCCAACCCATTGTTCCCTCCACTCACTCCTCAGCCCACTCGACAGCTAAGATGGTGCCCCGAGCCTTGGGTTGGGTGCGGGGATGTCAAGGGGAACGCTCTGCAAACGGTCCGGCTGGGAAACTGGGGAAGTGCAGAGACATTTCCAAGCCTGCATCAGAACCAGGCTAGGGTAGCCTCTGAGAGGAAGGACGGTATGACACCTTGGCGGGCACAGCCAGTTTGGGAAGCTGAGCTGTTCGACATGGCTGTCACACACGGTGTGTGAGTGTGTGCTGAGGAAGAGTCGGGTGGGAGATGATGTCTGCATTCTGGTGTGAAAGTGCCCTGCACTTAATCTACCTCAAATGGACATGTAGACAGCACTCGCCCTCACCTGTGGCTCCCAGTCTCTGAGAAGGCCAACTACATGCTGTCAGTGTCCTAGGACCCTGTGCCTCCAGGCCCCCTTCCTGTCCACTGCTGCATGCTCTTCCCGTCTGCTGGCAAATGCTGTCGGCTCCGCATCCGCACCCAACTTTTTCCTTCAGTTGGGCTGCTTCCAAGTCAGTCCCAGCCACGGTTGGCTCTCTCACAGTCCCAAACTAGCCCCCCTATCCCCCCGGCTTCCACCGCTGCTCCCCTACAGTCTGTTCTCCACACACCCGTAGAGAGACCCACTTCCACAGGTGGTAGTTACTCGGACTTCATGCCCAAGTCCTTAAGATGACAGGAGCCTGACGTGCTCTGACCCTACGCCCCGCACCCGCCACTTCCTGCTCTGGCTGTACTGATGCCTACACACCAGATACAGTCCTGCCCCGGGGCCTTTGTACTGGCTGCTCCTTCAGCTGGAGCCATCTCAAGACTGTCTCACTTCCTTCAAGCAAACTTCCCGAACTTTCCATCCGAAACAAGCTCGTCTGTATTCTCGTCTGGCTTCTCCTTTTCTTGTTGCATTATTTGTTCCATTAACTTCTCTTTCTAACAGTTCTACTACTTGTGTTGTTTGCTTATTTACTCTGTGTGTGAATGTGTGTATTGCTCTGTGTGTGTGTATGTGTGTGTGTGTGTGCATGCATGCAGGCGCACATGCACACATATGTGGAGCCAGTTAGATATCAGGCCTCTTCCTCCATCACTATTACTATCACCCTTGACCTTAATAGAGTCAAGGTCTCTCCTGAGCTGGATCTCACTGGCTGGCTGGTAGACTCCAGGGATTTGCCTGTCTCCATGTTTATCTCTCTTTCCCACACAGATGCTAGGGATACGAACTCATATCCTCATGTTTCTATAGATGCTATGCAGCAAGTGCTTTACCCGCTGAGCCACCTCCCAAGCCTGGTTTTGTTTATTATTCTTCATAGAATGTAGGCAGACCTTTGTTTACTCTTGCTATACCCCCAATGCCTCAAACAGTTAATAACTCACTATAAGACCTCGAAAAATATTTCCGAATGAACGAGAAACTATCCTGTACAAAGGGGGCAGCGTAGCACATTGGTCAGGAGTGAGGCTCTGAGTCAGGTGTTCCTGGGGTTAAGTTTTGGCTCCTCAACTTGCTAGCTAGCTGCATGACCTTAGGCAAGGTACACTCGTGTGCTTCCGTTTCCTCAAGCATAAAACTGGGACAATAACTGACCTTCCTCATGGAGCCATGAGCACTAAGCATACATATAAAGCTCTCAGGGCAGAGCAGAACCTGGCATAGATTGAGCACTTGAGAAATAATGGTCATTATTAACAAGAGCTTCCTCTGCTGTACTGAGTGTAGACTGTATCCTAAGGCTACGTGGAGTCATTGACGGATGTTAAACGAGGGAGTAACATAATCAGATACTGTTTCGAAGGACCATTCCAGCTGTGCAGGGCAGAATGAATCACATCAGGGCACGGCTGCTGCAAGGGGAGCAGCTAAGGGGCTCCTGCAGAAACAGAGATGACAGGCATTGTTAACCTGAACTAAAACAGAAGGAATGAAGACAGGGTGGATTCAAGATATTACAGTGGCAGAAGAGATGAAACAGCAAGAGTAACTCAGTGTGAAAAAAAAGCAGTGAATGACAGAGCCTGGGCTTCTGAACTTTTCCAGACAGACAGTGGTACCCTTCCACGCCAGGCCACGGGGGAGGATGTGGAAAGATGTGTCACTTTTTTTTGTTGAGTACAGGACATCCGGTAAGGAAGGCAGTTGTATGTATTTGTCTAGAAAGACCTGAGTCATGGATACATTCAAATTTGGGTGTCTCCATTATACTGATTGCTTAGGCCATTATAATAGATGAGTTTCCCCCAAAGAAAACATTTAAGGAGTGAGCTATTTATAAAAGGTGTATTCTGGAAGAATGAGATAGCAGGCAGCAAGTCAGGGGAGAGTGGAGTTACGAGCCAAGGCGGAGCAAGCTGCAGGCAGTAGCCAAATAGAAGAGTCAAGACAAGGAGAAAGTGGGAATGCATGTCCAGTGGAGTTAGGCTTCTGGTAACTGGAGTCAGAGCAGAGGACACAGTGAGGAGGCTGAGGGGGAGAGCCCAGGCTGAGGGGGAGAGCCCAGGCTGAGGGGGAGAGCCCAGACTGAGGGGGAGAGCCATACTGAGGGGGAGAGCCCAAGCTGAGGGGGAGAGCCCAGGCTGAGGGGGAGAGCCCAGGCTGAGGGGAGAGCTGGTTGACCACCGGCAGGCAGCGAGGCTAGCTGGGATATGCAGAGACAACCTGGTGGGACTGATGGGACAGAAAACATGGTGCCCGCGTGCAGTAAGTACAGGGAGTGGGGTAAACTTGTCAGGGAACCCTAAGGCTTGATGAGAAAAACTTCCAGGGCCCATGTGAGGGAAGCATCATGCCAGTTTCCACTCTGTTCGACGGTTCTACTCTCTTACGGAAGTGACCTTTTAGACACAGAGATACCATACTGTAGTTGGCATAAAACTAACCCCATGCCAATTATTCAAAGACATCACACAGTATTGTCTGGAGAAGTCTTTAGGAACCAATCCTGTTGTTATTTTGATTAAAAAACTTCATGGCTCCTACTGAATAAATCACCCTTTTTAACCTTTATTATGTGTGGTGCTGAGGATTGAACCCAGGGCCTTACGCATGCCAGGCAGAAACTCTGCTACTGAGCTACACCCATGATGCTTCCTAAAATTTTATTTTGAGACAGTCTTATATTGCCCAGGCTGGTCAAGAACTTATGATCCTCTTGTATTAGGCACTCAAGTAGCTAAGATTATAGGCATACGCCACATGCCTGGCTGAAAGTGATGCCCTTTAAAGAGGCATGCGACATTCTAACCTAATCTCTCCAGGTACCTTTCTAGACTTTCTCCCAGCTCTTTATCATGCCTGACTGGACCAGCCACTCTCCTCGGTGTGCCTTTGCTCTCACACATGCTCCACTTGGCTTCTCTCACATCTTTGTCTGCTGAAACAATCCCTTCAGCGTGGTATGTGTGGGTGTGCGCATGTGTGATTGCATGCATGCACTTGCCTGGGGGAGTACGTACAGAGGCCACGGGCTTTGGGGTTACCATCACATAGCGGTGTCCAGCCTTTTCTATGTGCTCTTGGGGGATCTGAACCATGTCTTCATACTTGCATATCAAGTATTAACACTGAGCCAGCTCCCCAGCCCTTGCCTCTCTCTTTTAAGGCCTATATATGAAGTCACTTTTAAAAAGTCTCCTTAGCGACGTCCTTCTTCCTGTCTTGTTTCCAGAGTACTTGGTAGGCATGCATGATTTCTAGAACAGTATGTTGAAGCTGCCGGTGTGTTACTGATTTATCTGACTAGGCAACCGGCCTCAAGTACAGTCCCGTTTATGCCCTTGTCCTGGATGGATTTTTGTCCATCTGACACAAGCTAGTGTCATCCGGAAAGAGCAACTTCGACTGAGAATGCATACACCAGACTGCCTGTAGGCAACCTGCAGTCATCTTCTTGATTTGTGTTGGATGTGGGAGAACCCAGACCACTGCTGGGCAGGCGGTCCTGGGTAGAATAAGAAAGCAAGCTGAGCTAGCCAGGGAGCTATGTTCCGCCGTGGTCTCTGCTTCAGTTCCTGCCTCAGCTTGCCCTGAGAATGGACTGTAACCTGAAAGCTAAATAAACCGTTCCCTCTTCAAGTTACTTTGGCTTTAATCATAGCAAGAGAAACAGGACTAAGACCAAGGACTAGATCTTAGGAAGAGCCTGGGCACCTAAAGTTGGCATGTGGCTGGTCGGGACTAGCGTAGCCACTGAAAAGTGGCAAAGGAAAAAAAAAAAAAAAGAAAAAGAAAAGTGGCAAAGAACTTTTAAATAAGTAACCAGGCACGGTGGCAACATGCCTGTAATACCAGCTACCTGGGAGGCCGAAGCAGGAGGATTACAAGTCCATGGCATGCAACTGGAGGTCAGAGAACGCTTGCAGTCAGTTCTCTCTTTCCACCATGTACGTCCCAGGGACTGGACTCAGGTTGTCAGGCCTGGGGGCTGAGCGGCCCCATCAGCCCCACAGGGAATATTAAAACTGAGCACACCTTATACTTGCCATGTGTTTTCCTAGAAATCTGCCTTACTAACTGGCTAGACATCAGACTATCAGGGACATCCATTTACAGAGCTGTGATACGCAAGCCCCTATACATACGGATGCCGCTTCTCCTAGATGCACTCCTTAGACTCAGATCACGAGCATGGCTGCCAGCAGTTTGGTGGGGAGAGCTCCTGACCTGGCTTGGCTTCACAGGAGCTGGGAGAGGGAGTGGAATGTACTCGATGGCTCTTATTTCCCCGCTAAGCAATACAGAGGGAAGGAGCTAATGGCTTCCTCTAAAGTCACCTAGCTAGTAAGAAGCTGGACCAACTCTTAATTTAGGGCTCAGCAAATATACTAGACTCCCAAACCACAGGTGATACCACGAGTCTGTGGCCTTCAAGAGGCGGCTCCAAAAACAATTATCTTGTTTACAATGGGACAGTGGGAACCAGTCACCATAGAAGGCGGTCTCCTCCTCTTGGAGGAACGCTGGGTACAGAATTAGAAGCCTTGCATCAGATGAGGTAAGGAACGTGATGGTTCTTTGTTATCACTATGAAATACCAGTAAGTGATAGGCAGATATCCCAGTCTGAGGCAGCTTGACTTCTCTGCCAGCTGTGTAAACTGATGAACCAGGAGAGAGGAAGGCACGCCCGTTCTGTTCTGTTGCTCTAGATCTCTGCTTCCTTCTCCTGTAGGCTCCTGCTGGCTTAAGCTCTTGGTTTCCTGATCCCAGACTGCAGAAGCCATGCCAGGTCTGTGCGACTGAGTCACAGCTCCTGGGGGGGTGGGGTTTGATTTGTGTTTCCCATGAAGGTTTGATGTAAAATGCAGGGGGCATGGAAAGATATATATACTCTGCTCACCTTATTTCTCTTTGTCTTAACCCTTTAGGCAACTTATATAAGGGGAGGGAGGAAGAAGAACTGACCACAGCGAAAGCACATCGTTTTGAGCTACTAATGATGATGACTCTAAGCCAACAGCAGGCCTGAGTGGTGGGCAAATGCTAAGCCACAACAGCTTCGGAGTAACACGGCCAAACCCAGGCTCAACTAGGCGCAAGCACTTCTGGGTTAAGATCTCAAAGAGTAGGTGCACATACATATACTCAGGTGTGTGCATACATGCATGCGTGCACACGCACACACACACATACACACATACTCATGCAGACAGAGGTGAGCACACACTCGCACAAAATGAAAAATAAATCTACAACTCAGAATAAACTGATTCTTTCAAGTTTGAGATAAAATCATTTGTAGTTTAGACCCCACTAGTGAAAAGGTGTAAATTGTTCATATATATATATATATATTATATATATTATATATATATGGGTTCAGTCACCTGACCACACAAGAATGGAATGGATAGGATATTCCGAATTGATGCAGCCATAGAAAATTATAGCGGGTACACATTTGGATGCCTCTAAAGAGGATTTGAATATAATAAGACTCTTAACATGAAAAACTCAATTGAATACACTTTCAATCTTCCTTTGATTCCTGAGTGGGCAATTGAGGGTCTTAAGGAACTTTGGGGTCACCATTATGCACATCAGCTGTCACTGTACTGGTAAAATATATAATGTGCCCGTTAATAATAGCTTTACAACTCATAGAAAATCAGATAATAGTGGTTTTACTGTAAGTGGGATCATGACGGTTAGAAGAATCAATGCATTTTCCAAAAGAGCCTAAATCATTTCTGGGAAATAATCCACGCTCTGTGAGAACTGGGCAAAATCTGCAGGGAAATTCTTGGTAGTCCTTGGAAGGAAGGTGTTACATAATAACAGCAAGCTGTTTTTCAAGATCGAGTTTGCACCCTCTATGTGTATTTTCTTTGTATTGTTGTTGTTAATCCTGGGCTCAAGGCTCCACCCAGCAACCACCCAGGCTCTCCCTAAATGGAGTAGAAGGTTGTCCCAGCTTTTCCCGGGCTCAGGATACAAGATGCGCCCCGGACAAGCATATCACTGTCTGCCTTTTCACGGTTAGGCTCAGGAGTGCTGTTTGCAAGAACTTGAGCTGGATTTTGGGTTCTCGGCTCTGAGGGAGGATGGGTTGAAAGAATGATCCAGCAAGCAATGAAGTGGGGGTGGGGGTGGGGGTAGGGGTGGGGGTGGGGGTGGGGGGAGGGAGCAGACACCACACAGCTTGGGAGCCACCAAGGACCGAGTCTCCACACTGCCTCATTAGAACACGAAACCTATTTTGTTGCCTATGAGTCCACCGTGAGGCAAAAAGAAGTTAAGTTCACTTCCTTGGCATCTGGGGTCCTATAATTCTGAGTCATGGCCACATTAACTTGCTACTGAAAACGCGGGAGCTCAGCAGCACGGCCAGCCCCTGGTTCACAGTGTCTGGAACTACCGGGCAGGGAAGAAGGCTTGCCAGCTCAGCACAGAGGGACCTGGGCGTGCGTGTATTGTTTCTTTTTTAAAGCTGCTACTTTCTCTGTGGGATCCAATTCTCCTCAATAGGAAGGACGGAAAATTCCGAGTTCCTGGTTCTCTCCTGTAACAATGAAGTGTACTGTCCCTGGAAGGCAGGTTCCTATGGCTGTTGGCCCTGCTGTCATGAACAGACCTAAGCAAGGAGACATGCAGAAAAGGGAAAGGCCATCTGAGTAAACTGAGGCTCAAATACCAGAACTTCACTGAAGGGCACCCTTCCTTGGTCTGAGGCCTCACAGCTGGTTTCCCAGGGTCTGCTGAGCATTGGGGGGAGGGGGCCCTGACCTTCCAGTAGCAGGAAGTCACTATGGTAGGAGGAGGAAGATCAGATAGGTCCCTGAGAAGCTTTAGGGCACATTTCAGTTTCCCCTGTAGTGGTGAAGCAGATTTTAAACTGCATCCAAACACAATACAACCCCCAGCAAGGAAGAAATGAAACCCTCTAAATCTTCAGGCCTTGCTGCACTCTTTCCCGCTGTTTTCCAGCTCACAGGAGCCTTTTGTTCCAGCCCTAGGAATGTGTACTTAGTAGGGAAAGTGTGGTTTTGTGGTAGTTGGGAAAGAACACTGGGGTGAAGGAGGGAGGAGAGACCCACCTTTATAAAGCCATCCCTCTGCTGAGTGTCCCCAACAAAGCTTCAAGAGCGAGAGGCAGAAGCAACCTCAATAAGGTAGTCAGTGGGAAGAAGGGGGCAAGATGGCTTTGTCAAGTTAGCTTAGGTTTTCCCCAGAGAAGTCACATAAACTAAGAACTTTTCCTTTATCGTCCCCCTAAGTGGACCTGTGCTTATCCTTGACTTAGGGTGGTATCTCAGAGCCATACTAGCACGAGTGCTCAGAGGAAAGGACGTGATCGTGTGAGCATCATGTAAGTCTCTGAAAAGAGTGTGGACACAGCCCATTTTCTCTAGATGGTGGGAAAGTGTCTATAACAATGAGGGGAGGGGGGCGCTAAAAATATTCTGAACAAGCGGCTCTTTATATACAAGCATCGTATTTCATGTAAACTAGTCTGTGATGTTACATAAATTTTATGTAAGAAGAGAGCCAAACTCAAAGTGAGTTAGCGTTTGGAGGTTTTTTTTTTTCCCTAGCTCCACATGAGTGATTGCAGAACGGTATTGTCAGACAGGGTCAGCCTCAGTTTCCCAGTTCTCTGTCCTTTTCTCAAGGGCAGCACCTGGGGTTGTGGAAGAGAGGTCTGGATTAGGCAGCTCCAGTTTAAATCCCAGCCCTGCCCCTGCCCCCTGACAATCAGAGCAGGCCAGTTTGTCTGCCTTCATTTCCTTACATGTAAAAACACACCTGAGCCTGCAGGACTGTGGGGAACAATCAGACTATGTTGCTATGAGCTGTTCCTACATGGCACTCAGAAATGCTCTTCCTGTTCTTTGTTTCCTGCCCAATGGTCCCCTTTCCTCCCTAGAGACTAAGGAGTCCTCTCAATTGACAGAGCCCCGTTTCTTTTCTCCGCTGGTGTCCATAAGATGGACTTCTGGGAAAGGATCTAAAAATGATTAATGCTCTAATCCAATGACTACCCATCACCTTGACTCATGCTGCACACTGTGTGTGTGTTATAAGTGTGTGTTAGTGTGTATATAATGCACACGAACAAGTGATGTGTGCCAATGCCAGTGTGGAGGTGGAGGTCAACCTCAGGCACTACTACTCAGGCTCCAACTCCCTTGTTTTGTTTTTGAGACAGGGTTTCTCTGTGTAGCCTTGGCTGTCCTGGACTTGCTTTGTACACCAGGCTGGCCTTGAACTCACAGTGATCTGCCTGCATCTGCCTCCCAGAGTGCTGGATTTACAGGTGCGTGCCACCATACCGGGCTCCTCCCTTGGTTCTTGAGACTGTGTCATCTCACTGGCTTGGAGTTCAGAGTCGGCTAGTCTCGATGACCAGCCCACTCCCCCCAACCCCCCGCCCCGCCATCTGCCTTCCCAGTGCTGAGAGGCGTGCACTACCCATCCCAGTGTTTTTTTCTGTTTGTTTGGTTTGTATTTGGGGTCTGTGATAGAATTCAGTTTGTTGGGCTTATAAGGTAAACACTTTTCTGAGTGAGTCATTTCCCAGCTCTTATCCCTTAAATAAAAACCGTGTTCAATAACGAACCTCTTATGGTAGAAATGCAGGCACCATAGAAGAGCCAGGAACATTCTGAAGGCAGCAGGTCTTCTATGGAAACTTAGAAGTCGGACAGATAAGCAGAATCCCCAGATAATAGGGTCATCGTAGAATGTTCCAAACGACAGATTCTTGGGATTATCACCGCCTGAGGCCAAAAGGCCTCTCTTTTCCCCAACGACTGCCAAGTTTTCTATTTATGTCATCAGTAATGTTCGTTTCTTAGTTGGACCCTAAATGCATTCGATAATACACCACATCATGAGATTACAGGGGGAGATGAAGTCGAGCGTATGTCAGAAACAATTTCCAGCAAATGATCACAGGTGGAAAAAGCCACAGAGGAAGAGAACCAGGAAGACCCACTGTTTGCTATGCCACTGCCGTGGAAACACGGTTTTGGTACACCTCATCTAAAAGAGTTGAAAGAACTTTCTGAAAACTGGTGCCTAGAATGGCAAAGGCTGCTTGAGGGGGAAGGCTCAGTGTCCCTGGCAGTGTCCTGCAGAGGTAGGACACCTATCAGTCATGCCCCAGTGGCCTGCTGCTGGCACCGTGCAGGTCAGTAGCCTGGATGACCTGCAGTGTCCATCCAAACCCTGAACTCTATTACAAGTTTATGAAAGCAGCAGCAGCAGCAAAAACAAAATAAAAATAACAAACAAACAAAAACACAGAAAAAAACAAAAACAAAAACAAAAACAACCTTCTAATCTCCCGGAAGTTGTAGGCTATTCTTAAAGATGTGCTCAAACCACGTTAGACAGAGGAAAATCTGACCGTGTGCATTCTCACTAATTGTGATAGATAGGCTTAACATATTTTTAGATCTGATCTTCTGAGCTAGAATCTCACGATATTGCAGGTTTTTGGTTTTTTTTTTTAAAGTGTGGTTGGTGCCCTTAAACCAGTGGTTCTCAACGTGTGGGTCGTGACCTCTTTACGAGCGTCAGAAATGTCAGGTATTTACGTAACAATTCATAACAGTAGAAACATTACAGTTATGAAGTAGCAGCGGCCATAATTTATGCTTTGGGGTCAGCACAACATGAGGAACTGTATTAAAGGGTCACAGCACTAGGAAAGTTGAGAACTGTTGCCTTACACCTTTTTCACACTTTCCTTTCTGTTGCTTTTTGTTGTTGTTGTTGTTTTGAGAGGGCATCGTGCAGCCCTAGCTGGCCTCAAACTTACTTCGTAAGTAGAGACTGGCTTTGAACTCCTGATCCTCCTGTTGCCAGCTCTTTAATGTCTGGGGTATGTGGTATGCCACCATATCTACCATTTTGTTTTCCCTGTTGGCATTTAGAAAGCACAAATCTCGGCCCATGGATGCTTTTCTGAGTTGTAGAGCCATTGGTACCTACAGATACTCACACACACACCTCACATCCTTGACATACGTAAGCCCCCCTGCATCCATCGAGGTCCTCAGAAACGTATCAGAGTGACTGCCTTTCCTGTTCTTCCGAAGATGTGGTTTTGGAGTTGGAACCATGATCTAAGTCCCTGAAACCCACAACAGAAGGAAAAGGGCTCTTCCTAAAAGCTGTCCTCTGAACTCCACCTTGGCACTTTGCGCGCGCACACACACACACACACACACACACACACACACACACACACACACACATACACACACCTTACGGATGTGTTTTTCTTCCTGGGTCCATAAGAGCATATACCCAAGGAGCTACTATGTCCATTTCAGCTTCTGTCGGTTCTTACTCTAGATACTAGAGTCCACAAGGAATTAAAAGAGCAGAGTTGGTGCTGGCTACTATACTTAGGACCACCTCGTTGGAGCTTTAACTGTTCGATCCCATCCCTAATTTCCAGCATGAGCAGAAACTAGAGTTTTTAGGTGGGCGGGGGCAGCTTGGAGGGTCTGCAGACCTAATAAGGCTCAGCGGAATGGACACCTGCGGGTATCAGTCCTGCCCAGCGCATGTGCTGGAGGGGCAAGGAGAAACTGAGTCACGGCAGAGTGGGTTGTGCCGAGCCCTGTGTGTATCTAAGGCTTCTGTGTCTTACAAATCACCCGCAGAGAAGACATTTACAGCTGAAGTGGGTCACAGAAGGCACCTTAGGTTAAACGGTATTCATGTGTCAGGGATAAAACATCACAGTAGATGACTCCCAGCTTTCCATCTTCCTCAGACCCACGTCCATGGCTCATGTGGAGCTCCCTGGAGCCGCCCGCACTCCCATCTTCCTGACCTTCCTCTGCCCTCTCACATCCTCTTCACTCATTTCTTTCCTTCCTCCTTTGCTGTGCATTCCATCTCCAGCCATCGGTGCGCTCTCCAACCTCCCGTTTCTCTGGCCAGGCCTCCCCTGGCAGGCTTTCCTCTGGCCTTCATCTT
Organism: Acomys minous; assembly: GCF_964271855.1. NCBI lineage: Eukaryota > Metazoa > Chordata > Mammalia > Rodentia > Muridae > Acomys > Acomys minous. The sequence goes on from NC_140500.1 coordinate 15,500,961, forward strand.
CCTATCTCCTCCTTTCTTTTTGCCCTTATCTGGTTGTCTGCTCCCATCTTTCTCGGTGCAGCTCCGCTCTGCTTTCTACTGTACTTCATCTCTTTCTTCTTACTGCATCCCAAGAGGACGAGAGGCCATAGATGGGGCAAGGTGGTGATGGCTGAAGTTAGGGGGGAAATAGATGCCCGTAAAACCTAGGTTCGTTCATCTGGCAACCGGTTTCCAGGGTCCAGTCTCACTTGTCTCCTCTACATCTGTCACACAGCTAAGATTTTGGAAAGACCTGTGTGCTACTCATGTTGCCGAACATTTGAAAACAATTTGCTTTTACTGCCATTCTCCCCTCACCCCTCAGATCTGTTGAACACTCAAGGCGCTCCTTTGCAAGGAAACTGCATTTGCATGATGCCACCATGTGGGTGGGTGTGTTGCTGATGCTGACTGGGGAAAGGGATCACAGGGGAGAAATTCCAAAGCAGCGGAAGAATGCGCCAAATAAGATATGAAGAAAAACAGGTCAAATAACTGGCTTCTTAAGTTCAAGAATTAACTCTTTCCCCCCCAAAAATTTCATGGGGTAAAAGAAATAAGATTTGATACCACCTTTCTATATATACCTGTATGTATGTATATATGTATGTACACGTACACACACACACACACACACACACACACACACACACACACACACACGCTGACATGTATCCCAGATTGGGCTCAAACTTACTACGTAATCAAGGATGACCTTTATCTTTCTATTCTCTGGCTTCTGCCTCCTCAGTGTTGGGATCACAGGCCACCATACCCAGTTTATGGGGTACTGGGACTGGAACACAGGGGCCACTGGCACCGTAGGTAAGCACTCTGTGTGAATGAGGCATGTTTCCGGCCAAGCCCAGATAATTCGCCCCCCCCTAAAAGGAAATAGAAATTTTCAGTCCAATCAAATATCCATCGCTCCAGTGACACAGGCAGGTTGAGGCAGGTGCTGCATGTTTCAGTGAGGTTGCTAATTTACATAGGCCTATTTAGGTCAAGCTTCCTGGCTTTCAATACCATCGGTTATTTGGTTATTTGGTTAGTCTTTACATATTATTTTATTATGACTGCCCCTGCCCAGAGCTGCTGCTTTCCACCGGGGAGCTAGACCATGGAACTGCTCACCGGAGGCTACTGTGTCTTGGTCTCATATTCCAGGCACTAGGCCCAGGTCTCTACCACCATACATGCGTGTATTAATAATGTTGAAATACATTATTAAAATCTACTACCTCTCTAGTGCGTTTACTCTTTTTGAAATTCCTAAAGACTTAGCAGACTCTAAGACCCAAATTCAACCCTCAGGCCCTGATGGATGGAGAATCTTCCCACAACCTGTCCTATGACCTCCACATGCAAGCTGCCATGGTCATACACACATGAACACACATACATATACACATGACACAGTAAATAAATTAGAAAAACAATTTAAAAGGTTATGTAGATAACAGCTTCTGCAATTTATTACCACAAGCTTCTACAGAGCTGTAAAAAGTGACACTAGTACTTTCCAGCACTCCAATACTGCCCAGACGGCACTGCTTTTTGTGGGTAACTTTATAGCTTAAATGTATCTGGCAAATGGAAATTTGGGAGCCTCTGAGTATGTATCCATCTGGAAAACCTACAGTGGATTCTACAAGCTCCAGAATGCCTCCGCGGTGACCGTATTGTTTGATTAACTTCATGTAGGGGCTAAGAGGGTCACCAGTGGAGACATCTGAAGCCAGTGTTCCCCTTTAGCACGTGTGAAACATGACCAGAGCGGTGAGGCTAAATTCCAAATTCACGTGCTTCGTCAGGGCTAAGCCCAGGGCTTTGTGCAGTGTCAGGCTAACATGCCACTGTGTGTGAGAGTTCCCTGAAGATAAGAGCCACCTCTTTGACAACTCATTTTATGTCATCTATATGTTTAGATATGTGCATAAGTTAGTACATGCTATCCATGTGTTTAACACCTTCTTAAACATTATTTTAGGTTTGTTTGATGTATATGAGTATTTTGCTTGCATGTATGTATGTATGTATGTATGTATGTATGTATGTATGTATGTAATACCTTGTGCATGCCTGGTGACCGTAGAGGTGAGAGAGGGCGATGGATCCCCTAGAGCTGGAGTAATAGATGGTTGTAAGTCAACATATATGTGTGGGAACTAAACTTGGGTCCTGTGCAGCAATAAGTGCTCTTAATAGCTGGGCCTGCCTTCTCTAGCACATGCCTCCCCTCCCTTGTATTTTGCTCTTGGGGAAGAAGGCCATGAAGAGCAAACACAAGCTCTACCTTGAGCCATGCCCCAGAAACCTCAGGCAACTTCCTCTTTGCTTTCCAGCTTGTTTTGAGACATCAGGGTCTTGCTATGTAGCCTTGGCTGGCTTGGACTTGCTAATGTAAACCAGGTTGGTCCCAAACCTGAGGCAATCCCCCTGTCTCGGCTTCTTGAGTGGAAAATTATTACTATTTTTTAACATGAAGACTTAGAGTGCTGTGTATAAAACTTCTATTGCTGGAGACAAAACTATGCAGAATTGCCCTGTGGTCCCTGCTGCCTGCTTCTTCTGTAACTAGTGGATCATGTCCCACTCAGTCATCCGTGGTCAGCCTGCAGCCTGTCCTACACACATTCCTATTCTTCATGGTCCCTCACAATCTACCTTACCCCAGATGTGGACAACTGAAACTGTCGTTACTAGATTCTGGATTCTAGACCAATGCCTCCTGGTTTTCTCTTACTTTATATGGTTGAAAAGATTACCCTTCCCTCACCCTGACACATGGATTACACAGTTCTTCTCCTGGGGGGCTACAGTGACTTGTCATCATCTAAGAAGACTGAAATCCACCAACGAAGGGGCCATTGTTAAGTGGACAAAGCATTTATGGAATCTATCTGATACTCATAGCTTCGAGGTGGCAGTCACGGCCCTGCTCCATAGAGAGCTCAAGTGCTTTGGTGATGTGGAGCTATGCAGATAACTCAGCCGCAGCTGCCTGTTGCTCGTGATAAAGGCTTCAATATTTAGTGTGGCCACCTCCTCCTACCTCTTTATCTCTGCCACTTCCATGTCCATAATGTGTCACTCTGATTTTCCACCGCAAACTCAGGGAATGTGAGCCTGCCTGGTCTCTCTGTTACCAAGAGGACAAGTCTTCTAGGCTCAGGGTGTTTAGGGCATCCCTCTCCCTTGCACATATGCATACCCTGCTCTCCTTCAAGACACAATCCTACATGCTTTTTACCTGATTGGCCAATAAGGCTGTTTATTCAGTATGGTCTCTGGTGTCTTAGGCTGGCTTCTAACAAGTTATCTAACCGAGACTGGCTGTGAACTTCTGATCTGCCTACATCTATCTCCTGAGTGCTGGAATCACAAGCATATCGCACCACACCTGGTTTAAACAGCACATGGGATAGAGAAGTGACTCACAGGGCTTCCTGTATGTAAGGCAGCATTCTACCAGTGGAGTGATATCCCTGGTGTGCTAAACCCTAAGCCTCCTCTTGAATCTACGACATAGATGAGGGCAGAGGCTACCACCTCATGCTTCCAAAGCCCTGCATAACTCAGCACCATGGACAACAAAGTGCCTGTTCCCACTCTTGTTGAAGGCCCCCCCCCCTAAGCCACAGGAGAAGAATTATCACTGCGCAAACCCACAAGAGTCAGAGTGGGAAAGCCAGCCATGGCAGCCTGGAGATGTACACAACACGTTGGAGAATAGGAAGGAGACAGTCAAGTGGTGTCTGCTCACAGTAGGAAGCTGGATCTTCCCTGCATGTAGGGGAGACACCATGAATCATGCTTAAGAAGGGAACCTGTCTCTACAAATAGAGCCAGCAGCAAATGAGCAAGACAGTCAACATCAACTCGGGCCACTACATGGCACATGCATACACACATGTGCCAATACACAGGTGAACACGTATACGCATGTATGTGTACCATGCATGCATGCATATGCAAAAACAGAATTTAATCAATAGCAAAGATAGACCTAGACAGCAGTTTTTCAGTGGTTCTTAACCTTTAGGTCGTGACCCTTTTGGAGGTTAGATGACCCTTTCATGGGGCTCGCTTGAGACCATCAGAAAACACAGGTATTTACATTATGATTTATAATGGTAAAATTACAGCTATGAAGTAGCAACAGGAATAATTTTATGGTTGGGGGCCATCACAACACAAGGAACTGTGTTAAAGGGTCAATAGGAAGGTTGAGAAGAGCTGGTTTAGAGCATCTACATGCCTGGTCCTTCCACTGTGTTAACCAGACTTCCAGGAAGGATGACAGCACACAGCAGAAGTCCTTGAATACAGCTTGACAAGGACTATGAGATAATAGCGGTGATGTGAGGACAACATCTTGGTTTGGTCCATAATCACCACAGCTCCGCTGTGCTATCTTTCAGAGCAAGCATCCATTGGAAATGGCTGTTATCCTTGTGTAGATGAAGGGTGTCTTTATGAGGACAGTCTTCTGTGCTTACAACATATTCAGGTCCATATTTCCTTCTACCATACTGCAAACCATTTAAACAGGCCTCCTATTCCTCTGAGGGCCCCAAATTAAATCACTGTTTTGCACATCCTACGTAAAGCTTAATACAGGACTTTTTTTTTTTTAAGCAGATATTATTCTTCAGCCTTTGCATGGATGTCATCATCAGTGGCTTGTCATTTTGAGGATCATTACTCAATTCATGAGAACAGCTTATTCTTAAGATAGAAAAACGCATAGTTTTCTTAAATGTTCTAGAAAAAAAAACTAATGTCCAATAGCCAGCTCTTTTTTTTTTTTTTTGACTGTTAGCACTCATTCATTCATTCATTCAACAAACATGGTAGCGAGACTATGTGCCAAAACATTATAAAATATCATGGATATGAACAAAGACGAATAATGGTCTTTGTCTTTGAAATGTCTAACAGGCTGACTCCTTACCTGCCAACAGACTTCTTCCTGGTTCACTGTAATCTCTTTCATGCTCCCTTAGTTTGCAGTGCTGATCAGAAATATAACCATCCCCCACTTGATGCATATTTAATTTATGATTTATTCTGATGCCAAAATCTTCATTTCCCACAACCAGATAACCAGGAAAGAACCCCTACCATGGTAGAAGTTTGGAGAGATGTGGCTGGTAGAAACATGCATTAAGTCTAGGTGCATTTTAGGAAGGAAGTCTATGTTAACCCCTAAACCAGGAAGAAAAAAAATCACCTACTAAACACTTACAGAGAAATAGACTTAGGACAAATGAAGCAATAAAATACACCATTCATGAGACTGTCTATATGGAATCAGGCAGAGGGCAAGGGGTCAATTATTTTTATTATACAATAAGGGAAGGGCAAGTAGTAATGGGCTTACAGGTCGCTAGGGAGAATCCAGGCCAATTAGGGAATCAAGCTTGAACGCCATGGCAAAGCAGTAGGAGCTGGTAAAGGCAACTAGGTAACTATAGATATTGAAAGTATTCAGAGCTGAGATTAGCCCTATGGGACGATTTAGGGATATTTATCTTTGCCAAGGGCTGGCAAACAACAGAAGAATCCACTTCCGGTCCAGGCTAGGTTGCAGGATCATAAAGCCTGTTGAGGATTCTGTGCTAGGCGGAAGACTATCACATAGGATATACCCCAGACAATTCACGCACTGGTCTACGTGAACTGTGCTGTAGACATCAACGAATTTATCTGCAAATGATGAGGAGTAACTAAAATTCCCTATACGCCAGTGACGGCTGAAGCATGCGTGACGCGGAAGAGTAATAGGAAGGTTTGGAAACGACAATGGCTCAGACCTGGGTCGCTGAGACGGTCTGCAGAGCCCTGTCATACAGTATGTCCCTGTCGATACTCAAGAGTGCATTTAACCATGATGACCAACTCACTAAAGGAACGTGCCGATTTTAAGTGGAGCTTTTAGCTTCCAGAACATTCTACCCAGGGAGACTCCAGAGGCCTCTGCATACTTGCCCTCTCTTGTTCCTCCGAGGTATGAGAAACAGAGAAGAGCCGTGCCACCCGTTCAACAGCTGCGGCTTGGGGGGGGGGTGGGGGGCGGTTTAAGCAGTTCCCCTTATCAGCCCCGGGCAGTAACCTACTCAACAGGAAGTTTCCCCAGAGTTTCCACCACAGGAAATTTCCTGGGAGGAAGTCCATGATGCAGAGCACACTCCCACCCCCACAGACACTTGTAAGCTGGCCCCGGGCAGAGTGGGCAGAGGAGGTGGGCGGGAGCAGGAGAAGGCGCCAGGAGTTTGAGTGCTGGACAACACAAGGGGAAACGGAGGAGAACAATGAGGTATTTTGCTTCCTTTGGCCTTGGATTCGTCAGAAAGTTGCTTATTCACTGGCACATGTCAGCTTTCATCTCTGGGCCAGCAGCCTCTCCCCAGGCCAGGCTGACTGTGAAGAGGAGAGGCCAGACTGGTGCAGAGTCCTACTGGTGACCGCATCCTTCACCTTCGGGCCAACTCTTCTTCTACGCATCAAGCAGCATTTCGAAGATTAAGTGAGAGAGGTCACACACTATTGGTAAACATTAAGGTATCCCATAATATTATAAGCTCCCACTGACTAAATCATTGTATTCTCATTAAAGCAAATGCTAGCATGGTGGCGTCGTATCTCCACAGTGGTCAGGCACGCCCTTAGTGGGATCACTCCATGTCCAAATGGCCAATGAGAAAGAGGTACTGAACAGCACACAGCTGAATGCTGACCCACTAGTAAGCTAAAGAAATGGAAGGTTTGGCAACATCAAGATTAAATTTTAAAAAACTTTGGGCCAGGTGTGCACCTATGGTCTGAGGAACCAGGAGTCTGAGGCAGAAGTAGCTAATAGCCCTAGGTGTTCCAGGCAAGCCTGAGCAACAGGGAGAGAGACCTTGTTTCAAGAAACAACAAAATCACAAGGTCTAAGCCAGTTATTTCATTTTTCCAACTAACAGAAACATTTTTAAAATGTAAGAAACAAGCCTAGTTTCTGTAAGGTACAGCTGGAGAGCTGCCTCTTAGACTCAGACAGGTTTTGGGGTCGGTTTTTATTGTTTTTGTTTTTATTTAAAATTTGTCTTTTTCTTCTAAAGACCAAGGTCAAGGTTTAAAACAAACAAACAAACAACAACAACAAAAAAACAAAAAACAAAAAAACAAAAAACGATAAGATCTGAGGTCCAGCGTGCTTCCTTCTAAAGTCAGTTAATTTATGTTTCTCTGTGTGCACAGCCGACATTCTGGTGCTGGCAGCCTCTTCGAACCACAGAAAGCAAGACTGCACAGAGCGGCAGTAAAGACGGTCCTCCCATGGCAAGAACTCACTGTGTGCTTCGTCTGTATTTCTGCTTTCATCTTTCATAATTATGATACAATTATAACACTGGGGGGATAGGCTGAACTTAATAGTAATCCGGAAATTATTAGCTGTAAAACTGTTTTCCCCAGAATATTTTGACCCAACCCTCTTTTTTGTTTGCTTTCACCGTGACAGAGTCTCATGGAGCTCAGCCTGGCCTCAAGCTCCTCATGCAGCTGGAACTGGCTTTAAACACCTGACCCTCCTGCCTCCATGTCCCAAGGGCTGGGCCTACAGGCACACATCATCATGCCTGGGTTAATGTGACAATATGACAGACAGACCTGGAGAACCTTATGGTAAGAGCAATAAGTCAGAAAGACATGTACTGCATGGCCTCGTGCACATGAGGAATTCAAAATCCTGACACTCGCAGGAGCAGAGAAGGGCTGGGGCTCAGAGAGGAGGCTAAGAAGATGCTGGTTAAAGGCTTCAACTGGCTGCTCATGCCTACAATCTCTGGGCTAAAAAGACTGAGAAGCCAGAGGATTTGGGTTCGAGGCCAGCCTGAGCTACACAAGAGCCTAGTAGAAAGAGATATGGAGACAGGAGGTGGTGGGGAGCCAGGAGCAAGAAGGTCACCAAGAAATCTCCAATAAGATGATTTTAGTTAAAAATAATGCATTGTATACATGAAAATTCCTTAGAATGTTGATGTTCTCACCACACACAGAAACATGAGTTAGTAGACTTATTAACTTTTGTAGCCATTCCACACAAACACACACAAGGCATAAATATCAATAGTTTTTATTTGTCCATTAAAAATAATTAAAATTTTAAATGAAAAAAATTGAAGCCCATTTTCCAATAGGAATCTAGGGATTCATGCTAGGGGACCAATGCAGTGGCTTTTTTGCTTACAGAACTATCACAAAAACAGGCCGGCATTCAAGTATCTGTGACAGAAAAGAAGAGAACTAGAAAAAGAGAAGAGGAAAATTCAATTTCTTGAGAAAACGGGAGTCATGAGAATGGAAGCTCAAAAATGCAGTCAGGCAACACGCCAGCCAGCTGACAGGGAAGGACACACACACACACACACACACACACACACACACACACACACGTTCACTAATAACAAAGAACAGACAGCTTAGTCATTTTAGATATCACATGCATAGTCATATTACTGGGTTCTTTAAGTCCCATGTTAAAGACATCCCTGGCATCTTCCTCCTAAAATCGATGGGATCCAAGTTCACAAAAATATTATTAATCATATAGATGTTGAAAACACACAGATTACTGTAATGCAGCAACTCATTCATGTTCAGAGATGAGCTACAGGTATGAACAGGGAATGTGCATCCTGGCAGAGAAAGATGGGGATGGCATGGGAGATGGATGATGTAGGGGAGTCAGACAGATGCTTAGGCTACTCAGACATGGACCAGAACACGCTTTGGGCTATTTTCAGCCCTCACATGCTCAGCCATCTTCCTAATGCCAGAAATCCCCAAGTTCTCAGAAAGGTTCAAATATAACATGACACCAAGTGGAGGCTTGGGTGCCAAGACTCTTCAGAGATGGACCCACAAAAACAAGGTGGCAAGGACAGAAATAAAAGACATTTGGGTGGACATTAGAAGTACTTGAGGATTAAGAGTAGTTGGTCAAAAATCTCCAGGTGAACTGCACTGAGGAAGAGGAATGTATGGTTCTACTGGTTTGGACTGTGTTTCAGTTTTCCTTTATAATTCTTCAACATTTCCTTAATGCTGTCAGAGTCAAACAAGGGTCTGTCAGGGAGCCAAAGTGTTCTCTTTTTCCTCTTCCATATCTCCCTTGGGATGGGGATGGGGGGGGGGATTCATAAACTCATGCCCAAACACTGGTCACTGGTAGACCATCAAGCAGGTAAGGGGTTTCCAAGTTGGTGGGGCTCTTGAGAACAAGGCTTCTTCGTGGAGGTTCACCCAGGTTTGGAGGTACAGGAGGGCAGAGACGGCAACAACCTGAGTGTTAGTTTTCATAACTCTGAGACAGTATCTGGAATGCTGTGAAAGATGGGAGGCCACAAAGGAGACCAGACCAGCCTTACTGCACATGAGCCAGTTGGTTTGCTCTGAACTCATATTAGCCCGTGCTCTCCTTGGGCTATGTGGAATAAATGTCTGTGGGTAGCTGTCTCCTCTTCTTCCTCTCCCTTCCCCCTTTGCCTTTAGTTAATTGCAGCTGTGGTCAAGGGCGGGCAGCCAAAGTCCCATAATGCACTCCTCCACAGGAAGTTCCCAAGATCTCTTCCTGAACAGGAAATTTCCTGTGGTCCAACAGACATTCCTCTCAGCGTTTATCACTCTCTTACATTTGTTTTGGCAGATACTGAGTCTTGAGTAAGAACAACAAGAAACGGTTGGAGGGAAAGCTACCTCAGGGGGAAAAAAAAGTTGCAGTTATTGTCAGGGGAAGAAACTGTGACAAAATTAACTCCTATCTCGAAGGAAAACAATTGCTAGCAAAATGGACTCAAGAGACCTGACAAAATGCCACAGACCAGCAACGCTACATTTGAATTTGATTTGTGATACACAATGAACGTGTGCAGATTTTTCAGAGGCCCATTTAAAAGCATTTAGAGATATTTGCATAAATATTGGATTTTATAAATAAGGATTGAATGAAGTGATTGAGATTTTACATTTTTCTGCATTTTTAAAAAACCATCTGATGTCAGGATATAATGTGGCTTTATTTCTAGGCACTACCATACCCTTTCCTGAAGAGGCAAGAGCTGCCCAAGGGGCTTGAGTAGTTAATGTCCTGGTAATTCTAATCTAGATTTACAGTGGGTGGTACTGAAAAAAAAAATCCAAGTGCTTGGCCTTCTCCCCATCACTTCCCTCCACTCCTCAGGCCTCCTCTGCTCCTGCTCACAATCCTTGCCTTCAAAAAATCCTTCCGTGGCTCCCTCTGACTGAATTCTTTAACTGGACATATCAGAGCCGTCAGCCCTTTTCTTTTAGCTTTACTTTCCTCAGCTCCACCTACCAGCTTCTGACGGGGGTCCAAACAAACTAGGTACCCGTGTGCTTCTCTTTGCTGCCCTCAGACCTGCCTGTATTTCCATTTCCCTTAGTGACCTGCCACCTCCTTAAACACCTCCTCCTTTTCCAGCTCAAGGGCTTCTCCCCGAGGGACCACAGACACCCATTCACATGAACTGCTTTATATCCTAACTTAGAGGTTACTGATCTGTCTTCCCCAAGGGAGGGCAAGTCCCTTGAGGGCAAGAACTACTTTTTTTTTTTTCTTTTCTGTCTTTGCAATCCCAGTACAAAGGACTGTACATGCCAAATAATAGCTAGTGGGTAAGTCATGCCTGGAAAGACAACCTCAAAATTTTGTCCTTGTATGGGAATAAAAACCAAGGAATTTTCTTTTCTTTCTAGCATCAAATCCACAAACAGATCACATAAAATGAGCATTCTTGTAATCCAGTAACAGCCCGTAAGACCCAAAGACACTAACAATCTTTCTTTAAGACATGGTCTTATTTGAGTTACTGCCATAGTGAGATGCTTGCTTATCTGCCCCTGTGGCCCTACAACCTTCCCAACTGGGCTTACTTAGCCCACATAGCAATTTTGAGGGCAGCCAGACCTAAGAAGGGAGACTGTGTCTCAACCCCCACCCCATCCCCAAAGAAAACAGACATAGCTCTCTCATGAAATTACTCTTTAGAGCTATTCAGTTTATGAAAATGCAAGAATGCCTGCAGATGCTAAAGCTGTGGATGGTCTTGGTATATTGTTGATTGCATTGCTGTGTGTGAGCGTTGGTTTCAGCAGTGGATGATTTGGAAGAGTGAGTGCTCCATGGAAGACCATAATTGCCTTCAGTGTCCATAAACATGGCGACGGTAGTGGTGGTGGGCTGTGTGGATGGCCGCTTCCACTGTTTGAATCATACCTTAATTGGTTGAGGAGCTGAAGATTTTGGCCTCAGATCCTCCGTCAGTACTTACTAGCTCGGTGACACCAGCTAAACACATCACCTCGGCCCCACTTCCCCCAGACTATTTCCCCACCTGCAAATAGTGAACAGCATTCCCCGGCATAAGGGCTGGGCGGAAGGATGAAGGTAGTAAGAACTCCAACCTGAGATGGGAGTTCACACAGAGCAGGTGAACATAACCTTAGGGAGGGCCAGAAGGCCGGACACATGGCACCTCTCTCTTTTCCTTTACGGTGTGGAGGAGCCTGAAGCATCACAACTAGTGGCCCGCCTTCCGGTCTCATTCAAACTGCACCCTCCCACCTTCCCTACAGGTGCCTTGTGTGGAGGCCAGAGGGCTGTCATCTCTGTAAAACTGCTATTTCATTCAGAGGAAAAATCTACAGAATGTGGCCAGGGTGATCTGAGCATCTTCAGGTGAGGGAACTAACTTGCCATGGCAACAGAGGTCAAATGCAGTGCATGATTTTGCTCAGCTTCTTGAAGCTGAGCCAATAGGTTAGGGTTGAAGGCCCTTTCCTTCTCAACCAGCACTTACTGCATCCTAACTCTGAACCTAACCCGGCACTGTTTTACATTTATACTGTCCTCTGCTTTGACGTAAGACAACTCTGTGAAGTGGGCGGTAATCCCACTGCGCAGTACCTTTGTATACTATGGAAGTTTCTTTTTGTTTTCCAGGATAAGGGTGGGTCTAGCCCGTGCCATCCATGGGTCGAGATGATTTGGGGTATGCTATCAAATCTTTGTTCAGTGTGCCAGAGCACTTGACTGTGGCTCGGGATGTTTACCTGGGCTCTTTTACCCCAATTTCCTTGCAAAGTGTCCTTTCCACCAAGCTTCACCACCAAGGCAAGGACAACTTCATGCTCTTCTGCTAATCTGGCCTCAGGTCCAAGTATGAGGATTGGGGACAAGCTGTTTCAAACTGTGCTGAGGCAACCCCACCACTAGGGCACAGACAGAACCAAGCTAGCTCTTGAACTTGGACATCGTCCCTAAAGAATCTAGGCGTGAACGTAGTTTTTTTTTTTTTTCGGTATAATCTGATGAACCAATAAGAGCTTGCTTTTTTTTTTTTTTACAAATACGCTCGGAAGTTCACTTTGAAAAAACAACCCCAGAGAAAAAAATTGAAAGGTATAGATGTAGCTCAGGTCTACCGAGACCACTAAACACACACACAGTGCACACAGAGTACTCGCAGATGGCTGCGGGAAACCACCCCCTACGCAATGAATGATGTGAGCAACGCAGTGTTCACACCAGCTGCTAATGGACTGCCATGAGTATTAAAGGAATGTTGCTGTGGTCAGTTCAATGGTCACAGAGCGCATTAAAATTGTGTAAAATGATTTATTGAAGTTGTGTGGGTAGGCACAATGAAAGTTACATGGTTCTCCTCTTTAAGCATTTGCCACCAAACAGGAAAGAGAAAGCGGACAAATATAACACTAAATTGCTCTGCTGTCTACATGGAAAGATAACCAGGTACTGCTTCTGGGAGCCACCAAGGAAAATAATGACTTTCTTCTGCCAAAACCTAGACTCCTAACAAGATCAATGCCCACAAATATTAAGAGACCTGTTCTTTCTTATGCAGCCATATGAAATGGCCAACAGTCTACAAGTCAACCTGAAGAAATTAAAACACTCAAGTCCAATGAAGCCTACAGGTAGGAGGAAAGGTACCTTGAGTGTTGTTGACCTCTCTGTGTCCGTGGTATCTATCTCTCCCTCAGTTCTGCAGTAAGCACCAAGCGCTATTTTTAAACCTCAGGCTCTAGACAGCTGAGTCGGGTCAGAAGAAGATATCTGAGTGCAGAGGCAGCGGAGAGGCGCCAAGTGCCCAGCCCGGCCAGAGCTCACGCTGAAAAACCTGCCTGTGCCCAAGTAGCTGGGTTGAGAGCATGCTCTTGAGATCACAGAAGGGCCAAAATAGCCCAGGTCTAAGGGTCAGGCAGGGGACAGCTATATAGGAAGCATCTTCCCTGGCTTGGAGCTTTACCAGCGTTCGGTGCCAAGGGCTATTTCTAGCACATGCTAAGAGCTACTTCTGTCCTCACTCCCACACCAAGGTCCAGGATGGAGAGAGAAAAAGAGAAAGAGGAGGTTGACGGATTGACTGAGCTTACTGCTCGCTCCCTGACTTCCGTGGGTTCCCAGCGAGCTTCTAAGAAAGCAGGATTCAGCCGGCGTCAGTGCTGTGGCTATATTTATACCCACGCAGCTGCCCAGTTGCTGAGCGGTCCACATTGACAAACAGCGGGAGAACAAGGCGTTTTCCAGAGGGGCCGTTTTCTCGTGGCATTTATTTTAGAGTTCTCTGGGATGATCTCAGCATCCACGTCTTTTTGAAGATGGGGAAAGAAGGAAAAAGTGGGAGGAAAAAGAAGCAGAGTGGGTGGACGCCGTTCCCTGCTGCCCGTACAACACTGTGCTATTTTCTCCTGTGCCATCTTCCCTGGCTTTATCTGTGGTCAGGTCTGGGGCACGGACATAGCACAATGCTACACAAGGTAACAGGGAAGACTTAGTCCCCACCCCATCCTTGCTCCTGCCTCACAGCATCCTCAGTGGCACAACAGAGCAAAGGCATGACTATTCCAAAAATCCCAATTCTACACACTCCATGATTCAAAATGACCCCAAACCTACAGTTTTTTTTTGAGAGTCTGGTAATAGAGTTAGTCACCACTTAAAATCACTTAGGTGACATACCTCTGAGAGGGCCAGTGAGGGTGTTTCCAGAACAACAGAAGACCTACCCTAAATGTGGGTGGAGCCGTGTCAGACCGAATGACAAGGAGACTAAGTACAAGGCTTTATCTCTATCTGTTTCCTCAGGACACTGGGACCAGCTGTCTCACGCCCCTGTTGCCACACCGTCCCTGTCATGATGGCCTCTGGCGCCTTAAACTGTGAGCCAAGTAAAAGTCTCCTCCTTTGAGTTTCTTTTGTCAGGTGTTTCGTCACAAGAATGAGAAGAGTAAATAACACACAGAGGATGATGTGCTGGAAATTCCATGGCTGACTTCAGGTGACAACCTGCACTCTGGATGCAGGGCATTATGATAAAGAATAAAATGACAGTTAGGCCATGTGTATATGAAACATGAAGCGGATCTCATGTTTAGATGTGCCCATTTCCTATGATGCTTCATTGTGTATATGCAAAAATTTAAAAATCTGGGGGAAAAAAAAACCCTCAAACTCCAAAACACTTCTGTTCCCATATTTTGGATAAGGGATATTCAAGAGATGGGAACCAGTTTGCTGGGTTTGGATTCTGACCGCGGTCAAGGCCTAGCTGATGACAACGGCACTGTCCATTGGTGGGGTTGAGGTTAACCTCAGTTCTTGAGTCTCACCTTAGAGAGCCCCCTAATAAAGTTCCTTAGTGTCTAAGATCCCTTCTGTGGCTCTCCCCAGCCTGGACCACGAAGTGCTCCAAGCCCAGACCCTGTGGTGCCAAAGCAAGCCGTGCTACAAGTTGGATGAAGGTGCATGTGAGCAAGACAGACACCTGTGCCTCGGTGGCCATGCCTTTGGTCTGGAGATTAGACCAGGCCCATGTCAATGGACAGGTGGGATAGCTAAATGAGTTAGCAGGTACCAGGTGCTCAGGACAGGACCTGGTCGCCAGTGTTTATGAGCAACTGAAAGTTCTAGCAGCATTCCACACTATCCTGATATACAGACAGAACCGGAAACAAAACATTAAAAGAACTGTGAAGAGCTTCGATCCAATCACCAGCTTCTCCCATCCTGTTTCCTATCTCGCGGCCTGCCCTGGCCGGCCTTTTCTTCTCTAGACGGTCAGGCCACGAGTCTCAGGGTGGCCTTAAACTTGCCTTGTGAGCCAGAAAGGTGACCTCAAACTCAAGGTCCTGTTTCATCCTCTCAAGTGCTGCGGTCCCAGGTGTGTGCCACTACACCTGACAGAAGCATCAGAATTTGCTTCTGTTTCTTTGGAGAGCGGGTCTTGGGTAGGGCAGGCTGGCCATCAGCTCACTATATAACCAAAGCTGGCCTCCAATTCCTGATCCTTCTGCCTCTACTTCCTAAGCGAGGGGAATTCCAGGTGTGTGCTACCACACCAGCTAGAACTTTTAAACTGTGAAGTCCACAGGCATCAGTTTAGGAATGCTGCAGTTTGCATCTCCCAGCCCTTCCTAAGCCCCCAGCCATGATTTGTACCAAAATACTCTACCAACAACTGTCCTAGGCAGAAAGCAGCTATTAATCATGAAATAAAGCAGCCGCTGAGACTCTTCTAAGTCCCTTCCATACAAATAAAACATGATGCCCCACCGCCCCCTTCCCTTAGCTCAGCAACTCAGTTTGGTTTTACAGCAGATGGATGAAAATCGAGCTCCATTAGCAGACGAGGCCTGACTCTGAAGCAAGGATTATTGTCAGCATCACTCATCACCGAGTGGGGAGGGTCCCACTCAGGAGGTGAGTAACGGTCTAGCTGACTGGCCAAGGCTTGAGTGCCTGGCAGTGGGAGAGCAGGAGTGCAGACCCCTGGGGGGCCTCTTCTGCAGGGGCTCTTCCAGGTAGGAGCTGACTAAAAAGAAGGGAAAACAACTGAAAGAAGGGGGCAGAGCCTACTGCTCTGTGCTGGGCCAGTTGGGTCTTGGCTTCCAGTTTTACACAGCGTGTGTGTGTGTGTGTGTGTGTGTGTGTGTGTATTATATATACATTAAATATTATGCTTATTTATATATGCGTGTTATGTGTATGCATACATACACACATACACACATATACACACATACACACATATACACACATAGGTGTAACAGCTACTCTGCTGTTAGGCTCTGCTCACACTCCCTTCTCCTTTGCTTTATTAACTATGCCATTTTCCTACACCCATTTGAGCACGTTAAATTCTATCAGTGATGGCCCATCCCAGTGGTTGCCCAAATGCCTTGCTGATCTGTTTCCCTAAAAAACTGAAGCTCTGCTTTGTCTTGATCTTGAAACCCACTCAAGAGATTGGGATTAGGTATAGCTGCCATGGGGTATAGGATTTGTTTTAAAGATCACCAGGTGGGGTTGTCATGGGTGTGCTGGCATGCCACTATAATCACAGAATTTGAGAGGTGGGGGCTGGGGGTGGGGAGTGTCAGGAGTTCAAGGTCATCCTCAGCTTCATATGAGAGTTCAAGGTTAGCCTGGGCTGTAAGAGACCCCACCTTAAGGCATTAAAACCATCATCGTCGTGGGCATGGTGGCACACGCCTGTAATCCCAGCACTTGGGAGGCAGAGGCAGGCGGATCACTTTGAGTTTAAGGCCAGCCTGGTCTACAAAGCTAGTCCAGGACAGCCAAGGCTAACACAGAGAAACCCTGTCTTGAAAAATTAAAAAAAAAAATCATCATCAACAACAAAACATGGTATATAGCAGCAACAATAATACTGTGTTCTGTGTGTCATCACCGTTTTGAATGCTTTATATAGGCTAACTACTTTATTAATAACTCACATAAGAATGCTTCATTCAAATGTAGGAATTTAGTGCAAAACTGAATATGTAGGTAGGTTTAGTTCTGATTTTTCCATTGGTTTCTTGTATGCAAGGACACCACCGAAGTGACAAGGATCTGCCCCTTAAGCCACCCACACCTTACAAGAATTGTATGTATCAAGTGACAGGAGTTATAGGCGTCTAAGCAAAGGGGTCATCAATGGTAACAACACTGTCGATGGAGGCAGAATGCCGGCCTCAAGTTCTAGTTTGATGTACATAAGAACACCTGCATTTTGGACACTATCCCTATGGCAGAGAGACTGTAAGAATTCATCAGAGGACCAGGCTAATTTTAGTTCTTCTCTTTCCCAAACTCCTATAAGATAACAAAAAAGACTTTTAAGAAGGCATAAACCCAGAAGGATAAAGACGACACAAGAGATAAGAGCCAGGCTGAAGGAGAAAGAAAGAACAACAAAGGAATGAATCTGGAAGCAGATGTAGCAATCAACCATGGTCTCCTCAACAGATGCAAGACAGTGGAATGCTAACTGCCCGGTAACGGGTGCAGCGAGGGAACTGCAGGTTCACATAGCAAGAGCTTAAGAGGATGGGGGACATCCGGAACACCCAGCGTCTCTGCTCCTTCCCTATCATGTCAGTTACAGTGCATGCTTGGATTCTTGCAGAACCAGATGGAGCTTATACCAGAGCAACTGGGTGGGATGAACTGGAAGTTTACACACAGGGGCCAAAGGAACACACGTGCACGATGGTGTCCCATTTCTGTTCTCACACTGCTCCCCGAGGAAGGTGACGGGCTTACACAACCACCTCTGGAAAATCTGCACAGTAAGCCAAAAGATCTGCCGATATTTACCTACTGGTGTCCCAATAATACGTGTATGTGGGTCACCTTCTGGGGAAGCCCCAAAATAACACAGGGTTTCCAATTAGGGCCTTAGGCTCTGTTAACTTGACATGGGGACAGAGGATCACAGGCCACCAGGTATTTGAGTTAAAAAGAGCCAAGAGTAAAACAAGAATCAAAATAGAGGTATATTATCTCGAATTTTAGCATTTGGGAAGCCAAGGGAGGAGGAACGCAAGTTCAAGGCCAGCCTGGGTTACACAGCGAAACCTTGCCTCACAAATATCAACAAGAGAAGAGAGGTGTATGTGGGGAGAGGGACAGGAAGATGGGGTAGGAGAGAGTGCTGTGAAGGGTAAGTGCCACTATGGATACTTAAAAATGCCACATAGGAGGCGGGCATGGTGGCGCACGCCTTTAATCCCAGCACTCGGGAGGCAGAGGCAGGTGGATCTTTGTGAGTTCAAGGCCAGCCTGGTCTACAAAGTGAGTCCAGGGCAGTCTAGGCTATACAGAGAGACCCTGTCTGGAAAAACAACAACAACAAGTCATATAGGAATCTATTGTTTTACCCTATCCACTGCAGTTTCACACTGAGAGAGTTTAATTGGGGCCATCCTATATGGAGGGTAAAATGCTCTTCCTAGAAGCCATAGGTTGCCAAGTAAAAGACCCAGTGTCAGCTGTAGGACACTTCACCTCAAATTGTTTGCCAGGGGTATCCTGGAGACTCCCCAAACAATATAGGTTATTACCACTGCTCTTAATTGCTCAAAATACATCAGGGGTAAGGCCCTATTGCTGCAGACACCACAGAGTTTGGTCACAAACATGGAGAAATCAATTTGGTACTACGCAGGAAGGTTCCTGCTGGCTCCACTTTAGAGTATTAGAAGATGGCTGTGTAGTCTCCCGTGGAGTAGAGAAGGTCATTAACAGTCACACCCAGCTGTGAACCTGGGGGCTAGGTAGGGCCACGGGGGCAACAGTGTCAACAGAAGTTATAGAGGTAAACAATTATTTACGATTGAATTGCGGGGTCTGAGAAGAGTAGGGAGTGAATATGGACAAAATATTTTATATGAAGTTCTTAAGAGAATTATTTAAAAAGTCACATTAAAATACCAACGAAGGCTGGAGAGATGCTTCAGATCTACTCAAACAGGGGCCAGAGCGCAGGTTCCCAGCACCCACAGGAAAAACCAACAGTCATGGCACATGACACTCTGGGGCAAAGACAGGGTATGCCTCTTAGTTTGTTGCAAATTGACTTAAACCAGGAAGAATGAACTTCAACTGAGAAAATGCCTCTGAGGGACATTTTTTTCCTTAATGATGTATAGGGAGGGCACAGTGCACTGTAGACAGGTGGTCCTGGGTTATATGATAAAGCAAATTTAAGGAGCCTCGACAAGCAAGCCTGCAAGCTGCATCCACCTAAGGTTTCTGCTTCAATTCCTGTCTCTGGGTTCCTACCTTGAGCTCCTAACTTGATTTTCCTAGAGATTGACTGTGAGCTGGAAGTGGAAGCCAAATAAACCCTTTCCTCCCCAAGTTGCTTTTATCATGGTGTTTTAGAACAACGACAAAAAACAAATTATAACAAAGGGATCTGAGACAACTTAGCTAGCTAGACTAGGTGAATCTGTCAGCTCTGGATTCATTTAGAGAGTGGCCTCAGTAATAAAAGTGGAGAGCATTCCAAGGAAGGTACTGATGTTCAACTCTGCCCTCCATGTACATGCACACACATATACAGGCACCAATGCACATGTGTGCCTACAAATATGTGATCATGCACGGGCAGTGGTGGTTGATACACGCCTTTCATCCCAGCACTGAAGAGGCAGAGGCAGGCAGATCTCTGTGAGTTCAAGGCCAGCCTGGTCTACAGAGCAAGTCCTAGGACAGCCAAGGCTACACAAAGAAAACCTGCTTTGAAAAACCAACCAACCAACCAACCAACCAAACAAACAAACAACCCCCCCCCAAAAATACAGGTTAAAAAAATAAAAAGCAAAGATAAGAAAATAATAGCACTAGTCAACCTTCTAATAATAACCATTTTTAGGGGGGGGAACCCACAAACATGAAATACCAAGAAATGTCCTACGATGGAAGGAAATGAATCTCCAAGTTGAAGAGGGCATCCCAGATTAGGGCACAGGGCCCTGACACTGTAGAACTTGTACTCATAAAGGACAAATCGGCAACCAAAAAATTCACTCACATAC
Organism: Acomys minous; assembly: GCF_964271855.1. Classification (NCBI taxonomy): domain Eukaryota; kingdom Metazoa; phylum Chordata; class Mammalia; order Rodentia; family Muridae; genus Acomys; species Acomys minous. The sequence goes on from NC_140500.1 coordinate 15,520,902, forward strand.
AAAGACTTAAGGTTATAAACGTGGTCACACAATGGAGCAATGCCTTCAAAGTCCTGAGGGCAACCAGGTCCTGTGTGAACCCTCTACTAAGTCAAAGTCCCAACTAGGCATGGGGAGACAGTAAAGGTATTTTTCAGACATACAAGGTCTCAAAAAATGTACTCTACTCTTCGCACCTCTCAGGGAGCTATTAGCACTTTTCCTTCATTGAATCAAGAGGATAAACCAGGTAAGTGGAAAGCGAGGACGAGAGGAAAGGGACTCAAGTGCAAGGGACAGGCAAAGTGCAGGAGGAGGGAGAGCTGGTACCAAAGTGTCATGGGCAGGTGGGCAGCTCTGGGAACTTTGGCTTCAATGAGAACTGCTTTTGGCTCCCTGAGGGCACTGTATACATAAGCTACACAGACGCACCTGCAGGCAAAACAGCCATGCATGTAAAATAGAAATAAGTACATCTGAAGAAGAATCATCAGAAAGACTTGACAGAGTTCACTTGCAGCAGAGAAAAGACCAGAAGGAAGTCACAGGGGCTAAAGGGGGCAGGGGAGCATGGGTGTTGCAGAACTACGACACGACACACGTAGCAGTCACCCTCACAATCCCACACAGAGCTGTCCCGGGAGAAGCGATGGCTCAGAGGGAAGGGGGCCACAAAATAACAAGGACAAATGACGCTTCATTTCCCGTCCTTTCACTTATGGGCACCGTGACAACACTATGCTTCCGAGATCACTTTTTATAGGTGACTTTATTTTTAAAGGGCAGGACTGCTGGGCTTTGGTTACACATCATGGAGGCAAAATAAAAGATCCTGTTGGTGGTCAGAATGTGATGGCTGCTATCCACACGCTCAGGTCTTAGGATGGCAAGACCTTTCACAACAGCCCGTTTGAGGGCCTTTTAGTGTAGACTTTGTAGTGTTAGTACAGCACCACAGACTGCCAGGTCCTCGGGCCCTGGAAATGATGACAAATGACCTGGGTGAGGACTCAGTGGCAATTTACTTCCAGACAGTCTTAATCTCTGAAGCGTGTTTGTGGAAGAGAGAGAGCCTTGCTGTGTGGAAAGCAGGCATGTAATGTTTTCTTATTGCGCTTTTCTCCAACAATTAGGGCTGTACACCCACTCCACCCACCCCTCACCGGAGCAAGAGGGAAAAAGAAATTCATTCAAGATTACAAATGGGAGAACTCACCAGGTCCTCTTTCTTTTCACTGCATTATATTTTTGGTTGGATTGAAAAAGAAAATGTTTTTCCCTGATGCTAAATCAAGGGCCTTGTGCCCCGTGAACACACACTGTACCACTGAGCAACACTCTCAGCCACGACATAACTTAGAGCTGACAGTACACTGATACAAACTGGAACGTAAGCTTTGGTCCTCTCACTTCTACCAAAGCAGTCACCTTGTGGACTTCAATTCAAGCAAAGCAAAATTTCAAGAAAATGTACCAGGCCCTTCTTTTGGCTCACTGTGCTGTCTGACCAAACTCTCTGATCTCACCTTGATCTTTTGTGAAAGGAGTGAATCCCAGCCTTGTTAACAACTAGAGATCCTACTTCACAACGTTTACTTATTCTTATTTTTGTGTTTTTGATGTGGGAAAGCACACACATGCAACTCCAGGGACATGTGGAGTCCAGTCTCTTCTGTTTTCATGTGGGTTCTGGAGATCAAACCTGGGGCTTGTGCAGAAAGCCACCTTGCCACCAAGCCACCTCGAAAACCTGTACTTTTCTGAAGAATTATTTTATTTTAATTTTTAAATGTGTGTATGCATTGTGTGTTTGGGTGTGTGTGTGTGCGCACGCACGGGTACGTGTGAGTGTAGGTGCCCCTGGAGGCCAGAAGACGGCATCAGATCTCCTGGACCTGGAGTTACACGCAGTTGTGAGAGGCCTGATGTGGGTGCTGGGAATCAAATCTGTATCCTCTGTAAGAGTAGTCCATGTTCTTACCCATGGAGCCATTTCTCCAAGTCCCCAGAAATCTTAATTTAGATCAGTGCTTCCAACAGAAATATAATGCGATTCACATGATGTAATTTTAAATGATTTTATCTGCAGAATAAAAAGAAGTGGAGAGAAACAAAGCTGATAGTACTTTTAATAAAAATCCCATTTAACCCTACATATTGAAATGTGTATCATTTAAACAAAATCAATATGAAGTTATTAATAGCTTTTTTAAAAGTTTTTTTTTTGAGATGGGTTATCACTATGTAGCTGTGGTTGTCCTGGAACCCACTACGTAGACCAGGTGGTCTTGAACTCACAGAAATCTGCCTGCCTCTGCCTCCTAAGTGCTGGGATTAAAGGCGAGGGCCGCTACTACTAGCTGACATATTCATAGATTTAATGTGAAGGTTTTGGAGACTTGTGGGTAATTTACCCTTACAGTGGATCTCAATGAAGATTATTAGCCCCATGGTGGGTGCTGCCATCAGTGTCCCCAGGCTGGAGGGCACAGCGTCACTTCTGCCTTTGAAAAGCAATGCTCATTCTAAAGAAGCAACTCAGACCTGTTTCATTCTCATATCTGTCAGTCTAGCCCAGAGGAGAGAAACCTCTTGCTTCTGCAGACAGCTTAAGCTTATAATAACTGTCCTCAAATTCAGAGTTACCTTGGGACATCTGGAGTAGAGAGACTGACTTGTGGCTCCACCGCCCCCCCCCCCTTCCTGCTTCAGCCTCCTAGGGCCCCTGGGAGTACAATGGCACCAGGTAACAGCTTTTGACTTCATTCAGCTCCATCATTTGGCCACCGTAGTGAAGCCTGGCATCAGTGTCAGTCAAGGCAGGTGCATAGCAGGGAAGGAGACGCTTGGGATTTCCAGGAAGAAGAAAATGGGGTCATCTGTACAGGGAAAGCTCTAGAAAGGCTGGCATCTGTTCTCTCGACATGAGCCACTCTCCTGTGAGATCATCCTTCTGACAGCTACCCCCAAGCCAGAGAACTGCAGAGAGAGGCTGGAGCAGGCTTGGGCACAGGCAAGGAATCCCGGCATTTATATGCCAGGTGAGCTGTGAGCAATCATGGCGCTGGGGTGCGTCACTTCCGAGTGAAATCATTATCCCAAGTCTGGATGCACATACACGTTTACAATCACTAGCAAGACAGGTGTAGTGGCACACACCCGGGATCCCACCCAGCACTGGGGAGGTTGAGGCAGGAAGGTTTCTACAAGTTCAAAGCCATCCTAGTCTACTCAATGAGTACAAGGGTCAGCCAGGGCTAGACTCTCTCAAAAGCATAAAATAACAACAACAAATATCTAAATAAAACATCAAGCCCCAAGAGATGAGCACTGAGGGGCTATAAAGGCTTATTCTATTAGTATTCTTAAAGCTATCAGAGGATGGCTGGGGACATCACCTCAGTGGTAGAGTGCTTGTCCAGCATTTGCGAGCCTTGAGTTCAATTCATAAAAAAAATCTTTCCCCCAGTGCAGCAAAATCGGTAAATGCCCTGGCCCCTGGCTTTTATTTTAGAATTATGGCAGCTATGCGGGCTACTTTTTAACTATTTCATACTGATAAATTTAGTCGTTTATGAGCATTTAATTTGGCAAAAGTAGAAACATAAATTAGGTTCTATTTAATTAATATAGATATTGCAGTAAACACTGCAAAATATGGAAACTATAATAAAAACAGGGCTTTGGTACAAAAAGACCAGAGATGACAGCCTCATATTATCTTCCCCTTAGAAAGCCATGCTTGGTGCAGACCAAAGCAGAAGGCTTGGAATAACACAAAGACTAACAAAACTGTAGGTTTCCTTAAAAACAAACAAATGAACAAACAAACAACAACAACAAAAACCAAACAAAACAAAAAAACCCAGAAACACAGCCCATGCTCACAGCTCAATAATCACTTCCCTGTTGTGCCTCTGTTTTAGTTTGCTTCCTGGTGCTATGACAAAGAGCTGACCAAACTAACTTAAGGGAGTTTCAGGGTTTGTGTGACTTAACACCTCCTGGTCTCAGTCCAACCAGGGAAGGGAGGTCAGGGTAAGCACTGAAGCAGGATCCAAACAGGAACACTGTTGGCTCCCTCCATGGCTCTCTCAGGTTCACACTCAGCTAGCTTCCTAATTATAAAGACCAGAACCACTTCCCAGGGACCAGTACTACCTACAGTGGGCTGGTCCCACCTATCTCAATTAATGATGAAGAAAATTCCTCACAGACACACCCACAGACCAAACAGATAAAGAAAATCACTTAATTGGAGCCCTTTCAAGTGATTCTACGCTGCTTCAAGGTGACAGTTAATGCTAACTAGGACAGCCTCCAATTCCCCCTTGCAGGCTATGTGGTCACCTTTTGTAGGCAATGGCTACGATTACGCAACGGTGCTTGCTAAAGCAAGTGCCAAAATTAGATGCCAGGCACAGAAGGCATGCTATTGGCAGCCTCATTCATCTAGTTCTCAACTTCTCAGAAAACTCCAACGTCCAGAGTTACTCAAGAGTTTAAGCTGGAGGCCTGTGAAGAGTGAGCAACCGGACTAAAAAAAGACACAGAGCCCAGTGCAAAGCGAACGCAACGCTGCTCCACACACTGGGAGCCAAGAAATCGGCTCGGTGGCTTAGTGACACACTTCTACTCTGCACAGAAGATACGTGGCACTTGATGTATCAAGTCTTTCCAAAAAGGGACATATGGTGAAGAAGAAGAAAACAGTAGCCCCGTCATGACTGTTACTTGTGACAATGGTGGAAAGACTAAACTGGTGACTGGAGACAAATGAACTTTACTCCGTAATTGATTAGGTAAATAGGTAGGCAACTCCTCGGGGGAGGGCACTCTTCTAGGCACCGGCGGTACAGGCAATTAATAAGTAAACAAATCAATAAGCAAGTAAAACAAAAACTACTTCTAATGGTGACTACGCAACATCCCTCATGCACCCGGCAGCTCATATATCTGAACACTTGATTTGCAGTTGGTGGGGCTGTTCTGGAGGCTTCGTTCGCTACCTTTAGGAGGTGGGCCTGGCTGGCAGAAGGAGGTCACTGGGCGCTGACCTTAGAAGGCCACACCTTCTCGTTGTGGCATGTGGTCTCCGGCTCCTGATTGGTGGCGTGAGAACAGTCATCTGCTATGACTCCCCCCTGCCACAGACTGGGCAGCTCATGCTAGGCAGGCGTTCCTCGCCACAGTGAACTGGGACTTTCTGAAACTGTGAGCCAAAATCGTTCTTTCTCCCTTAAGTTGCTTGTCAGATGTCATCATAGTGGTGAAACATCCTGGAAGGGGTAAAGTAGCAATAGCGTGGGCACTAGTAGCTAAGGGAAGAGAAAGAGTGGGCAGGGGGCATAGTGAAAACGAATATCCCACATAAGACAGAGAGTGCAATGGCCAGGGTGTGGCAGGCCATGGTGCCCAACACTACTATGCCCAACACTGCCATGTGTTTTAGTGCATTTACTATTTGGGGACTTACTCCCCAAAATCTTTTATGCTCTTCCTCTCCCTCTTTCCTTCTCTGTCTTTCTCCCTACTTTACAGGAATCCTCTCAAACCACAATCAGACCACATCAGCCCTCTGCTAAAAATTCTCATTAAAAAATAAACTGCGAAAGCCTTTACAGTGGCGTGTGCACCCCGGCCTCCCTTGCCTTTCAGACCCTACTCTCTTCCTATCAGTCGCTTGAGACACACTCTCTTCCTACCTGGTTTGTCCTTTTAACTTGGCGTTTGTGTTTTCCCTTTGAGGCTAAGGTTCATATTTCCTCAGCTCAGGTAGCCTCAGAGTTCCCCTCTGCTTCGCATGCTCTGTCTTTATGGGGTAGGACACACTGGTGTGAACAGCACAGATAGGTGGAGGTGACACAGCACAAACTCACAGGCAGGCAAGGCCTGACCCGAACATATGAGCAATATTTCTCTTACGCCCAGCACTCTCCCTTCTCTGCCACTTTCTCTGTCTTGGGCTTGGGGATGATGGAGTGGAGGGTATGGGGTGCAAGTGTGGTGAAGGCAAAAAAGTGGGAATTCACAATTAGTAAGCCAACCTCATATAAACAAGATCTCAGGCATATACATACTTTCCCCCAATCATATGCAGTAAAACTGATTTTACTGCTCCTAAAATGAAAAGTCATTCCATTCTGACTTGACTTCTCATGTTTCCCCCACTTCTGTAAGGAACTTATTTCCCACTTACCCTTCCTAAAGTTTCAGATCTCGGATCTTACCACAAAGTCAAAACAAACAAACAACAAACTCTTCCTCCATTTCCCGTTGCCCTCCAGCTCCTGGCTTATAGTTTGTCCACAGTCCACCAGAGAACCTTCTATAGTCACTGTCTTCCACGTGTCAGCCTACAGCAATCATGTGAACAGACCTTTCCTGGCTACAGAAATTGTCACCTGTTGGCTGGGGATATAGTTCAACCGGTAGGATGCTTATCCAGCATGCATAAAGCCCCCTGTTCAACCCCCGGCACCATTATAGACCAGGCACGGTGATGACCACCCGCAATCTCAACATTTAGGTGGTGGAGGTGGGAAAAGCAGAAAACCAAAATTATCCTTAGCTGCCTCAGGGCCAGCCTGGCCTATAAATGACATCCTGTGAGAAGTGGAGAGGATTGGGGACTAAAGAAATGAAATCGTCACCTGGTTTATTTGTGACTTTCTTGCTCATGAAAGCTAAAGAAAGATACCTTAGGCTATTGTGTCACTGCTAGATTGGACAGGATGGCTCACTGCATCTTCCAATTGTCCTTCTTTCATCTTTTCCAGGATGTCTTGTGTCTTCTTCACAGGCCTTTCCTTCTCACAGTAACACCTCAGAACCTCACTCCACAGGGAAATGTCTTTCCTGCTCTCCGTTCCATGCCATCTTGCCCTTTTGCTTGCGTTTGGGTATGAAGGCCCTCACCGAAAGGCTCACCTGTCAACCGCTTGGATCCACCCACTGAAAGGTGTCTGGATGAGGGTGGCGACTTCAGCACCTGGCTATGAGGAGGTGGGCGTGGCTAAGCACAGCTTTGACAGGTCTATCCTGCTGGGGGGGGCCCTCCTTGTTTCTCTGTTTCTGTGTTCTCATGGGGTGAACAGCTTTACCATGATGCTTATGCCCGGAACAACAGACTGAAACTATGAGGCCAAACAAGCCTTTCCGCCTTCAAATCATTTCTCACTCACACGTCTACTGATATCTCTGAATATTTCCATCTCCTTCATCCAGTGGGGATGGTCTTAGTTGGCAACTGTACTTTTCCTCCTCAGCTGCATTGCTGAAGAAGGCTTTTTTACTCAGTGCATCCGTTGTGTTGCTATCACTGAAAGAATTCAAATGTACCACTCAACGCTACTTCAATTTCTTCTATAGTGTCGTGCTGACTGTGCTGAGGAGACCCACACTCTATAGCGTGCAGCTCTTACTGCTTCCTCAGCTGGCAGAGGGGCACAGTTATTACTCTACATCCCTGTGCATCCCTCATATTCTTCTTACACATGTGATAACTTAGTTGCCTTTCTTACATCAATATATTTGAGGTTATCTTATTTAAACACATACAAACCAACACAGCACATTCTTTGGGTATTGTGGCTGTGAGTTATTTCTTGAGAATCTACATATATCTAGAGACCGAAGATATTGCCCTTAGGCATTCATAAGACCCTAGGTTCAATCTCTGTCAAAGAGAAAGGCAAGGAGGGAGAGGTGGGAGAGAGAAGGGAGGGATAGAAGGAGGGAGAGAGAATCAAGAAATGCTATCCCAGAAGCCAGGATTGGTGGCACATGTCAGCATTTAGGAGTGAAATCACGAGAATCAGGGATTAAAGGTTATTCCTGGCTACATAGTGAGCTTGAGGCTACACTGTACTACATGAGACCCTGTCTCAAAGAAAAGCTGTCTGACTCTGAGCCTGTTAACTTGTCACCTGAGTAATGAGTTGGTGCCACATTTCCCAGTGGTCTCTAGTCCCTGTTGTTCTATGGCATCAGTGAACATCCTACCACACAAAGTCCATTTTAAAATAAGGACCAAGCCAGGCATGGTGGCACACACCTTTAATCCCAGCACTTGGAAGACAGAGGCAGGGGGATCTCTGTGAATTCGAGGCCAGAATGGTCTACAAAGTGAGTCCAGGACAGACAGGGCTACACAGAGAAACCCTGTTTTGAAAACATAAAACCCTTTATCACAAGTGGGAGAAAAACACAGATACAAACAAATTGCTTATCCATGAGCAAATGAATAAGACATACCATCCCCAGTAGACAGAAGACATAGTCTAGCTGAATGGTTAGGCTGAAAACTCTTCTTAGACAAAATGATGGGTTTTTTGTTCCGTTTTGTTTTGTTTTGTTTTGTTTTTTTCTCTCTTGAAGGCACTGAGAGTAAAGAAGTTGATTAACCATCTGCTTGCACTGACCCAACAACAACTCTTCTGTAAGCCTAACCAGAGGGCCTCAGGTTCACTTCGAACAGACTGATGAAGCAGAGGAGGGCACTTGGTACAGATTCTGAGGTGAGCCAAGCAGTGCATTTAGATTTCAGCAAATAATTTGACAGCCTGCCTTGACAGTTTCTTAGAGGTTAAACTAAAATGCAGAATCACTGTGCAATGGTGAAAGTGAGTCATCTACAGCACACACAGCATATGAGATCTGTATGTGGCATAAAGCGTATAGACAGGACATGTGTGTCAGGTATGAAGGCCAGTCTATGCCTACCTGGAAGGCAGTTCCCACTGGCACGCCACCAGACTCCAGCACTGATCCGGTCCTACTGTTTTTCCTTATACAAACTTAACACAGAAGTAAAAAAGGAGTACTTGCCTGATCTGCACCATAAGAAGAAAGAAGAATTGTAAAGGGTGGTGGCGCACGCCTGCAGTCCTAGTACTTGGGGGGTTCTGCGGTGCCCGGTGAGACATGTCTCCCAACAAAAATACAAAAGTGAAATGAAAAGACGGCAGCCGTAAAATCACTTCTGTCAATTTTCACAGAACTTAACAAGTTGAATGTTAACGTTGGGTGGGGTGGGGGTGACCAAAGAATGAGGGAAAAGAAAAAAAGGTTTTTTGCTATAGCCCGAGCAAAGATGATCAAGAGTATAATATAGATACTTAATCACACTAAAGTGTTAGCATAAACTTATGTTATACTAATGAAATGATTTTCTATAATCTGTATCTATATATTTAACAAGTATTTTACATCTGTTAGAAAAAAGTGAAAAAAAAAATACTGAGAAAGGTTACAGAGCAGAATTGATGTCCACATCTCTACCTGATTTCAAAGGTCTCATCTGTCTCTAGAATCTATGTAGAAAAATAATGTCCTATTTGGTTCTATGTGGTAAAACAGGAACCAAAGGACCAAGGCGACACCAAGCTCACACGAAGACAAACCCGGTGATGCCCAGCACAGGCCTGTATCAGTTACCTTCCTGCTGCTGTGACAAAACACCATAGCCACACACAACCTAAGGAAGAGACCGTTTACTCTGGTTTACAGTCCGGGTGGGATAGAGTCCATCACGGCAGGAAGGGTGCACCATGTTGGCAAGACCGGGATGCTAATTAACTGACCGCAGTTTTGTGTGCACAGAACACCTCTTTGGGGGAAGGGGAGGGGAGCGAACTGGAAGTGGGGTGACGCTATGCTCAGAGCCTGCTTCTAATGACCTACTTCCTCCAGCAAGGCTCCACTTCCTAAAGATTTCATAGCCAGCCCCCCACTTTACCCCCCCCCCCAAACAGCACTGCCCACTGAGGACCAAGTGTGGAAATACATAAGCCCAGAGGGTATTTCCCATTCAAACCACAGGTACAGTGACCTAAGTTTGATTTGGGATGCCACAGAGACGCACATGGTTTATGCAACATATTAAATTGTATCATCTTTGAGTTCTTTACTCTCTAGTCATTCCTGCAAATGACTAAAATGGCTTTAGTTTTAGTTTTATTTAGTTGTTTTTTTTTTTTTTTAATGTACACAAACATTTCCAAGGAGTTGGATATTACATGTTAAGAAACCAGACCCATCTTGAGGTGGGTTTTTCCACTACTCCGTGGTACAGGCAGGCAAGGAGGCTACTGGAATTGGGAAACTCACTGAGATGCGCATAATTTGCTAGCACCGCTTATGTGCAACCAGCCAGGCCCTGTGCATGCTGAGCGGCTCAAACATATACCTATGGTGCTCATCCTTCTTCTAAGAAGCCGGCAGTCCAAGGGGCAAAGATGTCTTTAACTTCAAAAAAAAAAAAAAGGCAGAACCAGGGAGATGACTCAGCAGGTATGAGCGCTTCCTTGTCATAAACCTGACAACCTGAGTTTGTTTCCGGACCTTATACAGAAGGCCAGCTACAGTGGCAGACATCTGTAATGCCAGCACCCGCCCTGTGAGATGGGCCAGCTATCCTGGAATGCCGTGCTCAGTGGCAGAAACCGAGGAGACTACTTTAAAAACAAGGTAGAGAGTGAGAACCAGCTCCCCAGAGTTGCGCTTTCCCTCCGCTCCGTCCCTCTCCCTCCTCCCGCTCTCTCTCCAAATAAATATATTTTTAAAAATCAGTGCATCTGTAAAACTAAGAGATAACACTTATATATCCATTAGTGAACTTTGTAATAAATTACAGTTTACAGACAGATTCATTAACGCAGCAAATACTTACTGAAACATCTGTGCCAGGATGAGAGAAACTGAATTATTCCTAATTAACCTAGTTCCTTTGGAGGTGTTAGGGAATCAAGCCCATATCCTTGAAAGCACTTCGCAAGCTCTCTTCCACCTACTTACAGTCCCAGCAGGACCCATTTTTATGGGCGTTGTGTGTGTGTGTGTGTGTGTGTGTGTGTGTTGGGGGTGGGTGGGAATCGATGTAAAATCAGAAAAGGCCAAAGGTTGAACACTGGCAATGTTGTGGACAGAAAAAAGAATATTATGGACAAAGCTTTTTACAAAAGTCACGTTGTTTACTTGGCATTTCATAGGATTTATAGACTGTATCCATTCACTAAATTACGTAGCACACCAGGCTGGTGAGGAAGGAGATAACAGGTCACATCTCAGGGACTCTCCTCACACCTTTCACTTGTGTGAAAAATAGTTCACCCAGTGTCCTGAACTGACCCAGTGGAAGCTGTCCACGCCAATCAGTTTTTGAATGAAAATTTTCTAGAAATGAATGTTCTAAAGGTCCGTGTTGGCAGAGGTATCCCATTAAGTACAAAAAGCCACATCATCCCGTGATTATTTAATAACTTGGGGGATTTTTCTACATGATGTTATGTTTTCCTTGTGGTAGAAAAAAAAAACAGAAAAAAGGAAAATAGCAAGCGGCCAACTAGTTACATCACTTGCACTATGTCATTTCCATCCTGGAAATGTTTTTGTCCTGAGTCCCCAGGTAGAGAAGTTAAGTGCCCTTCTGTATGGAGGCTATTTTTAGCATCTGACTTCTTTTTTGAGAAATCCATTCAACAATCACACGCTCTACGCATTCAACCAGGAGCACGTTGCGAGAGACGTCAAAGGGATCTCAACTTTTTAGGACAGCACTCGGTGTTCCAGGGGAGCACACGCCTGTGCTGGCTGCTCCGTCAAACATACTTGCTGCAGGCATCCACTAAGAGCCATCACAAGCACGGGCTGTCAAACAGCCAGGAACTTCTGACCAACGGGGGCTCGAGTTAAAGGAGTCCATACTCTCGGAAGGCATGCATAAGTATCACTGAGATATTCTTGCATTTACACAAGAGGGAAGTGACGCATAAGTTTGGATGTGGGAAGGACAGGAGCCACTTTCCCATCTCACCAGTGCAAGTCTGGTGTGGCTGTTTGGGAAGGAAAATAGCCACCCAGCTCAAGCCTGACAGTTTGATGATGCTAAGCTACCATCAGGGGAGAGACGGGGGAGGGCCGGTTGGCTGAGTAATCAATTGTGTTAAAAAGTGATGTTCGCAACTCTGAGACATTTTATGTTGCAATCACTCACATAGTGGACTTTACCCTTGAAGAAAGAACACGGTTTTCATAATGGGCGATACAGCGACTGTGCACAACTGGGTCACTTCAAAGTGTTTTGAAATAAAAGTGACCTGTTGGGCTTTGTTGGTTTTGTCTTGAGACGGAGTCTCTCATATAGATCAGGCTGGCCTTATAATTCATACACTGACAAAAATTATCTAGAACTCTCGGTTCTCTTGCTTCTAGCTTCCACGTTCTGGATCACTGGCCTAGCAAAAGTGAACTGTGTGTGTGTGTGTGTGTGTGTGTGTGTGTGTGTGTGTGTGTGTGTGCATGTGTGTATGAGAGAGAGAGAGAAAAGTGAGTGCTCTGGTGCAAGAGAAGAGCCATATCTACCTTCACCAGGCATCAAATAAAAAAAACTATAGGCAGACTCTGGACGATCAGGCCTCACCAAGAAAGAGGTAGCAGGGTATAAATGAAGGCTTTTTTTTTTTTTTTTTTACCCAGTGTGTGAGTCAGGTTCTGGGTCAACTCACATACAAGTATGGCACCTGGTGACATGCTGGGTCCCAGGAAACCACAGATGGTTAAGAGAAATGCTACCTTCTGGAAACCCATGGTGGAACTAACCAGAACTCAATTTCTGGGGAAAACACTGCTCCTGGAGAAACTTTTGGCAGTGACTCATAGCAGACAAGGCTGTGACTGAGCAGAGGAATGACACAGGCCTGGTGGTGTGGGGAGCCTGGTGGTGTGGGGGGCCTGGCAGTGTGGGGGGCCTGGCGATGTGGGGGGCCTGGCGGTGTGGGGGGCTCCAGGCTGCTCAGAGGGAAATCACTTCTCACTGGCAACTGCCACGTAGGCAATGCCAAGCCCCACAATTCCTAAGCAGTCACTCACACAACCTTGTGCGGGGGGGGGGGGGGGGGTGAGAAAGGCATCCAGGTCACAATCAAGACCCCAAAGCATGGAGTAGGAACAACAGCTCAGTGGTTAAGTGTTCATATTGCTCTTCCAGAGGACCCAAGTTTAATTCCCAGCATCCACGCTGGGCAGCTCACAAACACCTTTGACTCCAGGTCCAGCAGATCAAATCCCTTTGGCTTCTGAAGGCAAAGGCACACATGTGTGCATGTATAGACACACACACACATAGGATATACCCATGTTGCATATACATATATATGATAAAAATAAATCTAAATCTTAGAGATGAAGAATGTATTTCTTTCTTTTGCTAAATTTTCGCTTTTTGTCTTTAAGTAGGGTCTCACGTATCTTAGGCTCACCTCTAACTTATTATGTCGCCAAGGAAGACTTTGAATGTCTGATCCTCCTGCCTCCACCTCAGTACTAGAATTATAGAATTTGTGCCAGCATACCCAATTTATGCAGTGCTAAGAACCGAACCCAGGGTAGTCTACATGCTAGGTAAGCATTCTATCAACTGAGCTATGCCCTTAAGTTTCCCACTTTCTCTAGTAGCTTGAGTATCCTTATCTGAAAGGCCAGAAGGGCATACACCATGTGTATGTGCATACAGCATATTCGCTGTATACATTGTATATATACATATATATGTGTGTGTGTGTGTATATATATACACTCACACACGAGATACCTTGAGAAAGGGACTCAAATCTAAACACAAAGTTCCTTTATATCTCATACACCCTGAAGATCTCAGACAATATTTTTAGTGTGCCTGGATTTTCACCGTGACCTGTCACCACAGAGAAAATATGGAACTCGTAATGTCATGGAGGTGCTCAGAAAATTTCAGATTTTCAGTTTTAGGAATGCTAAACCTGCTTTTGACACAGGCAGCCCGGGGAACAGAAGCCCTAGGCCCCTTTACCCACTTGTATCTACTTTAGAACCATGCTTGCAGAGAGGAGGTGGGGCACAGAGCCCTATGTTGCACTTGGGGTGGGGAGCTGTGCTGATCAGACATGGACCATTTCTGAGGTCCCTGTGCACCAGATAATCCCAGACACTAAAGAAAACGATACAGCCAAAGTGAGAAAAAGACTATACCCAACCTTCTCACCTAGAGATAAGAGCAGTAACCAGTCCCCTGTAGTTCCCTCATTCATTTATATGAGTTAAAAGAGGGGGTGCTGGTGGTGAGATAGCTCAGGGGCTAAAAGAGCCTGGCACCAAGCCAGACAACCTGAGCTTGATCCCCAGAACCCACTGCCATAACGTTCTCTGTCTTTTCACCACCACATCATGGTATATACATGTGCACGCACACAAGCTTGCATGGCTGTGTGTGCACACATACAAACACACACCCTACAACAAATGTTTTGAAAAGTTGTGTTAAAATTGGGGGGGAGGAATGGCTTATTCTGAGGTGACATCTGTAGCGTAAGAGTTCAGTGATATTAGACAAGTATTTTAAAAACATGACTTTAAATAATAATTAGCTTAGCCTGTCCTGTGTTATTGGCCTCTGCTGTGTCACCTGAGCATGCAGGGATGTCTGTCAGCACCTCAACTTGCTTCCTAGTGTTGGAGAATGACTCTGCCACTGAGTAAGATGTTCTAAAATTCTTTATTCATGCTCCACAACACTTCCACAATGGCACTACTCACTTAGTTACATATTTGTCTTGTGTTTAAACTGAGTCTCATGGAGCCAAGGCTGGCCTCAAACTTGGGGTCCTCCTGCGTCTAGCTCTACAGTGCTGGGGTGACAAGCATGGGACACCACATCAGAGTTCTGTGGTACTGGAGATAGGACTGTGGCTTTGTGTACCACTCAGCAGCCACCTCTAACTAAGGCACATTCCCTAGCCCGTCAGAGGGTTCCAGAACTAAGCTCATCTCCATGTGTTCACCTGTGGAGGACCTGCTGGAGGTCTGCAGTGACCAGTGAGGTATGATGCACGAATGCCTATCTCTCTACAGCTCCACCGCTCTTGGCCACCGACATTAAAGGAAAGGAAAAATAAACAAACCCTACCAGTTCAAGATTTTATTATTCTAAAAACTGCTTTCTTCAATGTCCGCTCTTCTTTAGTCTTTGGTGAGTTATTTAGTTTAACCTAGTCTAGAAATCTGGTACTCACATTGGGCGCCATGGCTGCTGTGATGCTGGCTATGACGTTGTCCTGGTATGCTTATGGTCACTGCCCTGCAGACTCATTTTAACCTAAGAAATCAATTCCATTGCCTCGTGACGTCCATGTGCTCCCTCCGAAGCTCCCTTCTTTACTGTGAACACTCAGGTGAGCTAGGAAGACGTCATCGACTGTGAACTGCAAACTCAGCGCTGTTGATAAGCACGGTTAGCACTCCAGTGCCTGGCGCTGCAGCGGACATGGCAGAAAGGAGACTAAACAGGTCCTCCTGTTGGTCTTTAGGAACGTCAGTCCAAGACAGGCAATAGTAGCCTGGACAGACCTGGAGGACTGCGTAAAACAAAACAGGCTGGCACAACGAAGCAACCGATAAAGCACTGCCGTGTGTCCATCAGTAAGAGAACAATGCTCGGGGCACGAAGCCTTCGGCTCCACTGACTGTTCAGAAACCACTGCTTGGGTGTGATGGCTGGTGCAGTGCATCTGGTTCCCCTGGTCCTTCAGCAGCTCGCACAGCACAGGGATGTTATAACTGTGGACTCAGGAGAAGGACTGGCCCCAGCCAGGGAAGGCACACAGCTGGACAGTGCTGGTATCTACACATCTCATGGGAGGGGTGGGGAACAAGATCTCTCCTGATTGAAAACCATGAACTTATACAGAGAATTGTCTGTACTTACTCACCATCGTGGAATCAAGTGCACAGCAACTGGTATATGAGGTGTTCGATGAATACTGCTGAAGAAGTCATCACAAATGTATGTAAAGGCATTTTTGTGAATGGTAGAGCCAGGCATGTCCACAACCGTTTCACAGATCAACTCCTGCACTCAACAAGGCAACTACCACACTGTGAGTCTAAGGGCATTTGCTGGGAATGGCCAAGCTTTCTTCTACAGTCAGCTTTCCAGCCCTACAGCCTGCGTGAAGGAGGCTGCATCATAGTACTTTACCTACTGGCTTCTGATGTCAGATCTGGTGCCACCGTCCAGGTCCCTTCCTTAGGTCACATTCTTAAGAACACCCCTCTGGATCCCAACTCTTTTGGGAGGGGCGGGTTTCGAGAAAGGGTATCTATGTATAGCCTTGGCTGTCCTGGATTCACTTTGTAGACCGGGCTGGTCTCGAACTCCCAGTGATCTGCCTGCCTCTGCCTCCCGAGTGCTGGGATTAAAGGTGTGCGCCACCATCGCCCGGCTCCAACTCTTTTAAAACTTTTTTTAAAAATTATTTTTAATTATGTGTATGTGAGTGCAAGGTACCCACGGAGGCCAAAGGTTTTTGGATTTCCTGGAGCTAGAGTTACAGGTAGTTGTGAGCCAATCAAACTGGGTACCGGGAACTGAGCATCCTTTCTCTGCAGGAGCAGTGTATGCCCTTAACTGCCGCGTCATCTCTCCAGTTCTCAGATCCCTGCTCCTTCTCTTCTCCCTGTCAATCATTATAAGCGAAAGGCTCAAATCATAGTTCAAATTACAGAAAACTGTACAGAGTGATCTCTGACCCAAGGCTTCCTCCGGGGCCATGAGCCATCTGTGGGTGTGGAACTGCAGGCACAGCAACACAGCGATGACATCTAGCTATGCCCAAATCTGCAGAGGTCCTCTTTGCACACAGGGATCTGAGACACACACGCATGGATCTGAGGGAGGGAGGGCTGAGTCTACCTTCTCGGATCCCTGAGTCCATGTTTGTAAAACTGAGGATTCCTGGGGGCTGCCTAAAATAACACCGCCCTCGCTGTTGTGCTGTTAACAGGCTACTACTTGTTGATTTTCCCCCAAGTTCTTCAAGGGCCAGAATGGCAGCTTAGCAGGTATTCCTCATGCCACAGTTGAACTAAGGGCATGGGCAGTCACTCCTTGGTTAACAGAAGCGTTCATTTTGGTTTTTCATGTCAGGTTTGGTTCTTGGTTTCTACAGATTGGTTATAGGGTTTTGTGGACATTAAAATCTGAGGATGTTCAAATGCCCTGTATAAAATTATAAAATGGCACAGTAATTACGCAGAACACACACACACACACACACATACACACACAGACACACACACACTTTCCTGAATATTTTAAATCATGTCTACAATACTTATAACAATGTAAATACTGTGTTCACAGTGGTTAGGCTGTCTTGCTTAAGGAATGATGACAAGAAACATCTGTACATGTTCGCTACACATGAAACTTCTAAGTACTTTCAATCTGTGGCTGGTTAAGCCCATGGGTGTGGATGGAACTCATGAATCTTTAGGGCCCACTGGGACCAGTGAGATGGCACTTGCTGCCAGGCCTGAGGACCCAAGCCCCTGTCTCCACCCTACCCCCCACTCCATGTGTTGGAAGGAAAGGCTGACCCCCATGGGTTGTTCTCCGGCCTACAGATGTGCTGTACATACAAATAAATTAATGCAAATAAATAAATAAATACAATACAATAAAGGGTCCCCTGTATTTTGTCAGATCAATTATGCTTGAAAAGATAGCTCTCTGAATGAAGTCTATTCAGAAATATATTTCAGACATCTTGTGACCTCCCCAGGCTTACAGCTTAACAGACAACTAAATACCACTTATTCGCATACATTTCTCTTTCAGGGACAAAAAGGCACAGCAGGCCCCAGCAAAGTTTTGGATCACATACGATGCATGTCATCCACCATAGTCCTGTGCAAAGCAAGACAAGCGACTGGAAGGGAGCAGTCTAGAGTTTCCTTCCCCAGTCCAGCCCCTGGCTTTCTGAGCTCTGTCTGTGGAAGCCCCCGGTGTCTCCGGTGGAAGCTCTTGTGAGTGGTTAAAAAGCAGGGTCTGTATGTGGTCCCTAGGGACACTGGGCCACGCGCTGGTCAAAATGAAATCCAGGCAACTGGCTGAGTGGTGAGGATAACCCCACCACTCTCCAGACCCCTTTCCTAAGATTTGTTAACTTCCTCTTTCACTGGCTCGGTGGTTAGGCCCTGCTCCCAAAAGTCTTTCTCCACAGCTGTCACCTTGGTTCCAGGTCATCTTCAGTATGTAAGGCAACAGTTAGCCCATGCCCTCTGCAGACCACCTTTTACTAATATATGACAGTACCCATGGGGGATGAAGGACAATTCACCAGCCTAGGGGATGGATGGAGGGGAGATGTCCTCTGGATGAAGGGCAGACAGCCTTCTAGAGGAGAAAAGATAGATGCTTGTTCAGAAATGCAAGGCAGGTGGCCATCTCAGAGCCACCAGCTAGCTGGGCACTCGCAACCTTCCAGAGCCAGCGCTGTTTCCCACTGCTGCACAAAGACACGAAGCTTTTGTTCCTGAGACCCCCTGCTTGTTTCTGAAAACCCAGAGTGCTTTGCACCCTGGCTTAGCTGGACTAAATGATGGACAGATCTCCCTCCCGTGGGCTCTGAACTACCAAATGACCTTTTCCTTACACACAGAATAAATAACCTAGGCTGTCTTGGGAGGATAAAATGATGTATATTTACACCTGAGCCGGGCAGTGCTGGAATTCTGGGACTAGGACTGTTTAGTAGGGAAAGGGTCCTGAAAAATCTCTCTGTCCATCTTGGCCATTTAGACTACCTCAAGAACTTCCCATTTTCAACTCAAGTCTTAAACAGTTGAGATCTGGGAACAGTTCACTAAAAAAGGGGAAGAAGCGAGGAGAGAGGGAAAGAGAGTGTGTGTATTTAGATTTCACTGAATAAAGAATTCTTCTGTGCCAACAAAATAAACTTAAAGTTATGACAAAGGAAATAATGAATATAGTCAACGTTTTTCATATTTAAATCCTGAACCCGGATCTTTCAGAGACAGCTCTTGGAGTCAGAATGATTTTTAAAACAAAAATTTTAGACTTTTGGTTGTTAAAGACAGACCTGAGAATCACATGAGAAACTGAAATAGAGGACTACCCTTCATGGCTGTCCCCGTAACCATGCAACATGGCAGCCATCAGCTGGACGGCTGGAAGGAGATGATGGTTTGTTTTAGACCATCCACCGTGCAGCTACCTTTCATAGGAAACAAGCAACCCAGTACTTTCCAGGAGTCACTGTGGCTCTAATTCCCCCAAACCCTAGGATTAAACATCTTAGCAAAGAAATTATCATTACACACACACACACACACACAGCCAAAAACTCTGATGCCCTTAACTGTACACATCATAAACTGTCACTCAACCAGTCAAGGCACAGGCCTATGCCTTCACCATTCTCACACCTTCGGTTGTTGAGTCATAAGACTCTTTAAATTACCAAATTACATAATTGTTCTTCCGAAGGTCCAAATGTTCTTCTGTGGCTTAAGATAAACTAGTGTTTGGCGACTCGTCCGGCAAATGAATTACCTTTTATACCTAAGGCTCCAGGAAAACTATCCTCTTTTGGTTTTCCAGCCTCTATATTTGGGTTATTACATTCAGAGGTGATGTACAACAGAAGCAGAACCCACTTCCTACTTTTTAGATGTTGTAGTTGCTACACATATACCACCACCATCACCACCACCACCACCACCGCCACCATCACCGCCACCACCACCGCCGCCACCATCGCCGCCACCACCGCCGCCACCACCACCGCCACCATCACCGCCACCATCACCACCACCACCACCACTTCTACCGCCACCACCTCTTTGATGGTAGAGAGGCATTCTTATTATGTGCCACACCAAAGGCTTTCAATATAATTGATCAGTTGACTATTGTTGGCAATTTTAGAATCTGAAAAATACGGCCCTCTCGGGTAGTTTCCTTCTATCAGTGTCAGAGCGTCCTGACTCTAAGTTGTACCCTCATCCAAGTGTAAGGCTGTTTAAACCTTGTATGAGTTGAGCTAAAATTTTAGAGAATACCATTCCCTCTGAAGACCTTTGGCTTACTCAGAGGGACAAAGTGGTTGAACTGGACATGCCGGTTATATGGAATGACACTGCGTGGCTAGAGTCATACAAAGCAGGGGGAGTGTTCATCCACCTCTCTTGATTTCTTCCTCTCTGTTTGCTGTGAGAATCCCCCTTCTCATGGGAACCTGAATCTGAGCATAAAGCTGTCACTGGAGTCATGTTGATCTGTTACCATGGAGATCACTCTGGTAACATACAAACCTGCCACCAGTCCAGATACACAAGTGCCTCATACTTGACTCCCAGAAGGATTTCTCTGTCCCTACTTTCACCAGTTTAAAGTTCATTTCTTCTGGGATTTTGCTTCAAAATGTTTAGAGTTTGGCGTTTAAATGTCATTAAAAGTCTGAGCGCTCAGAGACAAGGAAGGGGGTACGAAAAAGTGTCTTAAGATTTTAAAGCAATGAGGTTCACATACGACAACTGTTCCCGGGTTTGAGTTATAGACTCTGTTATGGCTTTATTGGATAAAGAGCCGAAAGTAAAACACTGAGGAGATGCCATGGCTAGTACAGATAGCTAACCATTTACTGAGCATCTGCAATGCACTGCTTGCACAGCATCCAGCCCATGACTGTGAGCTGTGGAATGCATTACTTAAGTTCATTTCTTACGTTCATTTCTACAGATTCCCTACGTTTTCAGAAACAGAAGTTCCTATATGTGGCAATGCCATCAAGGAAGACACAAATAAAGGTGTAATGCTGGTCATGACTACAGCTTGTCAGGACCGTCCAGGGTGGCAAGGTCACCGGAGGGGAGGGGGGGTGTCATCCACGAAGGTGTAACACAAACTTTACTTAGTCTTGATTTGCAGAAGCTGTGTGGGTTTTCTTTTGGGAAACGGAAGCTTGAGGATTACAGGGCTGGAGGCCACAGTGGGCTACATGGAGAGTTCAAGGTCAGGATAAGCAAAATAAAAGACTCTACCTCAAAACAAATCTTTTTAAGCATCAAATGAGTATACATTTTATGTAGGACCTGATGCCTGGCTGGAAGATCTATGTTAATTTCCCGTAAGCCTTGGGGTTATTGATGCTAAGGAGAGGAGGGGAGGGAGGAAGGGCTATTGTCTGGAAGATGTCTGTCAGGGATTGGGGGTACTTGGAAAGGGTTCCCTGCTGGGCATTCTGAGTCATAAAGGGAAGGCTGGCGCTGACAACATTAGGCTCTGACCGCCCAGCTTCAGAGTGGGCCTGCACCACACAAAACCATACCATTCTCCGGCTCCTTTTATAAAAGATGGGTACTGACAACTCTAGTGTCCAGTGCCTGAGGTGAACAAAGAAGGCAGAACTTCCGTGTTGAGCTGGCAGCCTAACGCCCGGGCCACTTCCTGTATCTGGGCCACACGGGGTCTGACGGGTACAAAGGACATGGACTCCTGGTATCCGAGGCGTGGTGGTGTGCTTGGGGACCAACCTCGAGGTGCACGCAGGTGAGAGGCCCGCTGGCTCACAGTTGGCAGCTCACTAGCACTGGTGGCTGAAGAGCAGGGACCACCAGACACAACTCAGACTTACCGACGACTCACAGCAATTTCCCTCATTTCTTCCTTCCTCTTCCTTTTGTCCAAAGGTTACTGAATTCCACTCATCGGTCAGCCAGTAGTCACCTTGTTACCTCCTAACACCCCAACCCCCAAGCTCCGCCCCCACCCCCCACTTCAGAGTGCCAGCTAAGAAAAGTATACAAGCAATCAAAGAAGAAAAAATGGGGCGAAGGGGGAGATATAGGAAGGCACTCGCCATTCCTCTTATTCCACAGGGCTCCCTCCACCTCTCTTCCCATCCCCAAACAAAATAAACAATCAATCAGTCTCTTCTCACCCTCCCCTACTTCCTCACCAGGGGAGCCAAGCAGCAAATTAGCATGTAGATTGGGTTATAGAACTTCAATGGTATCACCCCCCACCCCATTCTTAAGACCAAATGGGGAATATACAGTAATGAGGGGAAGAAATTTTTTATAAGACCCCGTTGGCTGCTAAAAGGCCTATGAAAAATTAAATAGAAAGATTAGATTTCTGCTCAGGAGAAACGGCAGTGTTTCTCCCCTTACTATGAACTCACAATGATTACCTACATAATACTTCACAACACAGGCCAAACAGTGTAACAGTGACATGAATCTTTAATAGTTAGATGCCGCCGAAATTATGTGTTTTTCCCCCTCAGATTTTCTCCTGCATGTCACTCATATAAGTGACTTAGAAGGAAAATTTGTTCTTGATTGAAAAATAGTTTGGAAAATATGTATTCCCCCAAGGGAGAATTAGCAATGAGAACAAAGAAGAAAAAAATAATTAAGTGTGTAAGTGGCAAGTTATACAATATTAGATAGATACTAGCATAGACAAAAAGCTTATTTAACACAGAGACCAGTGACTAAAATCAAACACAGGAACAAATGACCAAAGCCAGGGGCAGTGGCTCTTGGGAGGCTGAGGCAGGAGCATCACTGTTGGGCTGAGGGGCAGCATACACAATGAGGCCTTGTCTCAAAAAGGACAAATGTACAGTGATAGTATCGAAGCACTGCTACTTAATTAGTAACTCTGATGATTCACGGAAAAATAAAAACATATATTCTGTAACTGCCTTTCTCAGTCATACAGAAGGTGCTCAGTCACAGTACACAGTGGTTTTAATGAGCTATTACCTAAGTTGTTGCTTTCTTAGACGGAGCTCCTGTCGCCTGCTCATCGGGTCTCTGAGCACAGAGCAGGAGTTCAACAATAGCAATGACAATGCAGATGAGATCCCTCAGCAGCTAGTCTCCAGAGAAGACAGGCATGGCTCAATTTCCGCCTCTATCATCAGTAGTTTCTGGCTGCAAATTGAAGCTACAGTTCCAAGAACAAAGTATCACCATGAACTCAGTACTAAAAGGGTGTGTGTGTGTGTGTGTGTGTGTGTGTATGTGTGTGTGTGTGTGTGTGTGTGTGTGTGTCTGTCTGTCTGTCTGTCTGTATGCCATCCTCTTGTTTTTTTTAGATGGCCTGGGATTAAGTAGGGAGGGTCAGTCAGTGAGGCCCCAGGAACCTGCCTGTCTCTACCTCCCCAGCACTGGGATTACTCTGTGTCTGTGAAGTGATGACAGGATCACCTACCCATTGTGCTTCTTGGGAATAAAACTGAGGCAGCCTACAGACTGGGAAAAGATCTTCACCAACCCTACATCTGACAAAGGTCTAATATCCAAAATATATAAAGAACTCAAGAAATTAAACACCACCAAACCAAATAACCCAACTGAGAAATGAGGCTTGGAACTAAACAGAGAATTCTCAACACAGGAATATCAAAGGGCTGAGAAGCACTTAAAGAAATGCTCAACCTCCTTAGTCATCAGGGAAATGCAAATCAAAACAACTCTGAGATTCCATCTTACACCCATCAGAATGGCTAAAATAAAAAATTCAAGCGACACCACATGCTGGCGAGGATGTGGGGAGAGAGGAACACTCCTTCATTACTGGTGGGAATGCAAACTAGTACAGCCACTTTGGAAATCTATCTGGTGCTATCTCAGAAAAATGGGAATAGGGCTTCCTCAAGACCCAGCTATTCCACTCCTTGGAATATATCCAGAAGATGCTCCAGCACACAACAAGAAAATTTGCTCAACCATGTTCATAGCAGCCTTATTCATAATAGCCAGATCATGGAAACAGCCTAAGTGTCCCTCAATAGAAGAATGGATAAAGAAACTGTGGTACATATACACTATGGAATACTACTCAGCTATTAAAAACAAGGAATTCCCGAAATTTGTGGACAAATGGATTGAGCTGGAAATGATCATAATGAGTGAGTTAAGCCAGAAGCAGAAAGACTCAAATGGTATATACTCACTTATATCTGCATACTAGCCCAAGGGGCATGTCCCACGAAAGCCTTCACTTACCAGGAAACTGGGACAGAGGGGAGGACATCCCATTGAGACTCGGGATGAGAGAAGCATGGGAGAATAGCAAAGTAGAAGGATCCAGAGGGTCCTAGAAACCTACAAGCAGAACATTATGGTAGGCAGATTTGGGCCCAGGGGTCCTGCTCAAACTAAAGCAACATCCAAGGACAATACAGGTGGTAAACTTTAAACCCCTACCCAGATCTAGCCAATGGTCAGAACAGTCTCCACAACTGAGTGGAGAGTGGGATATGACTTTCTCACGTACTCTGGTGCCTCACATTTGACCATGTCCCCTGTAGGGGGAGACCTGGTGGCACTCAGAGGAAGGACAGCAGGTTACCGAGAAGAGACTTGATACCCTATGAGCATATACAGGGGGAGGTAATCTCCCTCAGGAACAGTCATAGGGGAAGGGAATAAGGGGAAAATGGGATGGAGGGAAGAATGGGAGGATACAAGGGATGGGATAACCATTGAGATGTAACAAGAATAAATTAGTAAAAAAAAAAAAAAAACTGAGGCAGCAACTTGTTACAGTTCTGGTTAACACAGGACCTATACCATGTAAACCCCAACTTTATGCACAAAATCAAACCCTTCTGGCATCGCAATAGCCTCAGGTTAAAACGAGTGCTTAGAAAGATTTGAGGCAGTCTTAGCAAACACTCCTCCCTAAAGCTACTGAACACGAGGGGCAGGATGGAATAGCTGCTCTAGCACTGCACAACAGAATCAAAGGGGCTGGCCAGTAAGACTGGCTTCCATCTTGGAACAACCATTTGGAAATGTCCCAGGTGTCCTATGAGAAAAACCAGGGCCCCACTTGAGGAAACTACCAAGTTCGACCAGGATCCCCGTTATTTCCACATCCGCATCACCAGAAACCCCCAATGACAAACCACTATGGCTTATATGACTGGGAAGCACCCTATTTTTCCTGCTTACCTCACACATACTCATAAAAATCTGCCACACTTTCGGAGGCAAGTTTCTTCCGAGATGCGATTGTTACACGGAATCCATGTCAGCCTGACTCCTTAGAATAGAAATTATAAACAACTGCAAAAGGCAGGGCCTGTGGCTAGCAAGATGGCTAATGGCCAAGAGAGCCTTACTGATCATACAGAGGAGCTGAGTTTAGTTCCCAGCACCCACATTGGACAGCTTACATCCATACTAGGTAGTCGCCTTGAACTCCAGCTCTAAAATTGTTTTAAAATTGGTTATACTATGTGAGAACCGCAAAGAGGTAGCTAAGTTTAGAGTCTGATTCCCTCTAGTATTAGAGATAAACAACTGAGGCTCATATAGATAGATGAAGCTGAACAACAGCCAGGATTGGACTCCACGCTGCTGCCCCAAAGGCCAAAATTCTTCATGCTACACCACATGTCCATGCTAAATGTCTAGCTCAGTTTATTTTTCTCCTAGCAATATAGAAAGAAAATCTCTAATCAATAATTGCCACGTTGATCTGTAAATACGATCCTACTATTTCAGGTTATTGTGTCTCAACCTCAAAAGATCCCACTGGTGGATTAATGAAAAACTGAAGGGATCACAAGGGTTTACAAAGTATGTTTGAGGTCACAAACTAATTTCTATACAAGGATGAAGATAAAAGCATTGCTGTCCTCACTGTATGGCAAGGAAACCAAGGCCAGATTAAGTGACTTGGTTCCACTGCTGGTTGTATATTGCTAGAAATGACAATTTAGTCATCAGCTTCCAAAGCCTACTGTCCTAAGCCTAAGTAATAAGGGCTGTTCTTACACACTGCCCCAATAATACCGTCACTAGCTTTTCTCTTAATTCGTTGTGAAAAAAGAAAAAGAGAGGGGTGGGGAGGAGACAAAGTAAGAAGAATAGAAAGGAAAGAAAAAGAAAATTCAATCCATAGCCTCATCCTTAACAAAAGTGCAGAGAGAAGGAGGGAGGGGAAGGGAAGGAAGGAGGGAGGGAGGGAAGGAAAGGAAAAGAGAGAGGTTTTGTTCATAAGGCGCCTTCATCAGGTATAGCAGCACACACCTATCATCCCAGCACTCAGGAGGTAGAGGCAGGGGGATAACATCAAATCCAAGGCCTAGTCTACAAGTTGAGCTCCAGGTTGGCGCCAGGACTATACAAGCAAGACCCTGTCTTAAAAACACAAACAACAGCAACAAAGGGTAACTTCGCACCATGTACAGAACAAAAACAAAACCCCACCACACTGGCTGATGGCACTACAGAAAATTACATGCTCACTGCAAGACTGTCATCTGCCCGGTGCAGTGAGAGCTCTGTGTGCTCTTGAACAAAGCCGGCTTCAGACCAGCTCTGAGGTAAGAATAGCTGTTACATGCACCGCCTACAAGATTTTAAGGGCCAGCCAAAGGAAACGCTGAAGCCATCTTCAGTCACTGCTTTATGTGAAAAGAGAGACAGAGGTCGTCGGTTCTAAATCTGGGCCGCCTAAGGCTGTACCATAACCTACACGGAGTGCTCCCAGCACTCCAAGGATGGGTGAAGCCATTAAGGAAAGGTGACAAGAAATAGGAAAGATGCCCAAGGCCTCCCCTAGACTGCTCCAAACCTATTAAAGACAGACAGAGATGGTGGTAGCTAGTGGGGGGGGTGGGGGGGGGGAGAAAGGGAGCATGTGGGAGGCTGTGCAGGAAGGTGTGGGGGACAGATATAACCCAGCATATAGAAACCTGTCAGAATGGGATTTATTTTTGTTCCATGAGGGACTATAATAGGGCTGTGCCTGCACTCTCAATAGCTGTTTTGAAGTGAACCCGGCTGGTATGTCTTTAATTTGTCATTTCATTATGAAACTGTTTCCCTTCCAAGAAGCCTTCAAGTCAGGAAGCTCTGTCTGCCCACACAGGAAATTCCTTTGCTTCAACTTCCCCAAAAAGGAAATTTCCCTCAGAAGTGAGCCCAGCATATGCCTTTGAACAGGGCTGATTCAAGAAACTTTGGCAGCTGAGTCCCAAAAACACCCCTGGCTTTCTGCTGCTGCCGGGACCCAGGGATAAACAGTTGATCTCTGGGCCAGTGGGTGGGGCCTCCACCAAGGCTCTCCATTCTCTGGCGCCCTTACCTTCTACAGATGCCCATGAGACACAAAGAGCTCCAAACTGCCAGGAAGGATTGCAGTACCTGTCATCCTTACCCGTATGTACAACAGAGAGAAACACACACACACACACACACACACACACACACACACACACACACACACACACACCACAGGCATCCCAAGACCATGTCGGCACACAACACACTGCGGATTTCTGCCAGAAAAAGGACAGTATTTTTAATGATGAGGGCACATGAAAACAAAACGGCAAATAACAGACCTAAAAGATGTCTATTACCCAAGACCCTTTTACCTTGCATGTTGGGATTTACCACACAACTTTTCCCAGTGAGGATTCACAGCGAAACACGAAGTGGGGGGGGGGGGGATCTCCAACCACAGCCCTATAAGAATTAATCTCTCAGACATCTTGAGAACAGCTAAGTGGTGAGAATCCAGAGCAGCTGTGCTAGAGAATTTTATGAAGCTTCTGAGCAGAGAAGCTGCCAAACTTGCATTTAAGTTTTTAATTTTCCATTTCAAATCACTTTATTTAAAAAAAAAAAAAACAAATCTGTGCAAAGGACTGATCTATCTAAAGTACAAAAAAAAGAGATGGCATTGAACCTCAGACTGGGCGTCAGGTAGTGGCCAGACAGAGGCGTATATAGATAAGGCAGCTCAGGATTTTCACCCTGCAATTAGAGAGCACCAGACCGACAGCATGCTCAGAGCTGCTCCCGTTACACTCTTCATGTGCCAGGGCTCTGAAGGGACGTTATTTACCAGGAAACACAGCAGTATTTAAGAGACTGATGAGAATCATAAAGCTCACTAAAAATCTCCGTATATGAACCTTGAGGTTTGGGGTTGTGGTGGCTGTTTGCTGCGGGGTGGTTTTTAAATGTTTGCTTTGGTGAGTTATGCTATTTTTCTAAAATTTATGAAGTCTTCACCGCAGTCGAGTCTCAGAGAGGATGTGACGCTGTTTCTTACTCTTGTCATCTAGAGAATCGGGCTTTGGTTTAGACTGGGAAGAAAGATAGCAAGTATCTGGGGGCGCCACTGGACTGCCTACCAGCTCTGCGAGTGACATGGGCCAAGTGTCTAGACTTCTTTAAACCGGACTTCTCATCAGTAAAGTGAGGATAGGGAATTTCAGCTAGCAGGGCTGTCAACAGGACTTGGTGATACAGTCCATGTTAAAAGTGTCCAAGGCAAGCAAGCGCTCACTAAGTGGAGGCTGTTATTCAACCTCAAGTGCCCCAGAGACTGTTCTATCAAATCCACATCCTGAGTCCTCACCTCACACGTGTAGGTACCCTGGTAGGGTCACTGCAACTTGAATTCACACAGCCCTTTTACACCTGTGATGATTTGCACCTACAAACACACTGTTTCTGTCAAAGGACCTGAAGGATTTAAATCCTCGACGTGATGTGCATTTTTAGGATGCTCAACTTTTCTAAGATCAGTGCTGGCAGCATTTAGAAATAACACCTAAGTGTGGGAAGCAGTGGACTGCCCGATCCTCTTAGCCCAAGGCTTCAGGGTTTAAGTACTTTGTCTTAATCAATCAAGGGACCTGGATTTTCTCTCTCATTGTACATCTTTCTCCTCCATGGGGAAAAGCAGCCTAAGCAAAATGATGGAGGTTATTTCCAACTGCATCACGTCCCTGGGCCTTCCATATTAGCTAAGGATCCCTCTGATGCAAGAAATTGAGAGTTCATAGGCTAATTTTCATGACAAAAAGACCTGAGTTAGTCACCATCTCCATCCAAGGCACTACCTACACTTCTAATGACTTTTAAAAGTGGTGCCAGGGGCCGGAAGGAGTTCTCAGCATTTAGAAAACTTACTGTTCTCACAGTCACCCACCCGACCCTTAGGGCCAGTTTAGCTCCCAGCACCCACATGGTGGCTCATGACTATCCCAAGGCACGTATGTGATGAGCATACATATGTACATGCAGGCAACATAGTGATGCACGTAAAATAAAATAAATAAATCTAAAACAAATGTTTCAATGGTGCTAGGTGGAAACATGCCTGATGCAAAAGGAACGTCTTTCGAAGGTGGAAATGTAGGCACTGTGATAGGTCATCAAGGCGGATATTTGTAAGGCGCTCTAAATCATTTTCAACTGGGCGACCACATTCCTTGCTTTGGCAGGACACTGGCCCTGTTCACAGACACAAGCCTTCTGTCCTGGATGCAGCATCAGGCACTTGTGACTCTGAATATGCTTTCAGCCAACAAAAAATGCCAACAGGCAGACAGTGACACAGCTGTATGTGCCATGTTAGTGTTACAATACTCTGCTATATCCTTCGGGTTCTTTCTTCATAATTCGTGGGTGGTAGGTAGAAACACCACAGGAGATTTCTGAAGCAGATATCTGGAGTAATAACTGACATAATCCCAAAGACACATGTACATGCGCACATATGTGCGTGTACACAGGCACAGACACACACACACACACACACACACACACACACGTTTATCTGAAGTAAAAATTTCTTTGCCTAAGAATCAAAAGAACAATTTTTATGAGTTCCAAATATCTAGTTGACAAAACAACAAATGTGTTTAATTTTTGTTGGTGTCAAGTTCCAGTTAGCATATGATCAGAGCTTCCAAATAGTTTAGACTGTGGCCCCTGTTCTACCTCCTGAGTGCAGGGATGAGGGGAGCAGCACCTGGCTCATATACTGCTCGGGTCTGAACTCAGAGCTTTATGCACGCACCAATGTACCCCCAGATCACAAGTAGAGTTTGAAAAGAACATTTATAACCCCACAGTCTCAAGCGAGGAAAACATCTCAGAGGCTTTCTACTTTTGTGATCTTAAAAATTCCTTTCAGTGAAAGTCCAAATACTTGGGGGAATGAATATTTACACCACAAGCATGGCTTAAGGTCAGCGAGGGTCTCACACAGAATGTTTAAGGGTTACAAATGGGAGCAGCAAGGTGTGCCTCGGTCAGGGATTCTGGGTGGTGCTGAACCACCAGCCTGCGTAAGGAGCAAATGTGAGAGCTCAGCATTTCCAAAAGAAGACGGCATTTTCTCCCCACACCATCCACATCTGGTAAGAAGACGCCCCCCAAAGCCACATGACTCCCCTAACCCACCTGAGTAACAGATATGGAAATTCACAGTGCCCCTTCCAAAATAAGAGTCATGGGAGGTGGAGCTGGGGAACGACACATAGGGACACAGGGAGCTGAGATTCTATCTCTAGAGGGCCCACACCAAGTCCTGTGTTTTCCTTCTCACAGTCTCTGATGTTGCTGACTCACCAGCCACAAAGGGAAGACAGAACAGAATCCTTTATCGTTTTTTTGTTGTTGTTGTTCACAAATCACTGTGCTCTGGGCAATCTCTTTCTTCCTAACCTTATATCCCCTTTGGCCAGCCTGTAGCAATGCATGGATGATTCAAGTCACTGGTTTGGATCCTCTGTGTAGAAATCGTTTCTTGGGTGTGAGTTTTCATGCCCAGGGGACAGTGTAAGTGTCACAGATTCTCTGCTGCTGAGGCAGATGGAAATGTACTTTCAAGTTTTGCATCAAAGCCTTCACTTTAGAAGCTGAAAGCCTCCAACCCTTTGCCAGCTCGGCCTTTTCTCCCCCATAATTAATTAATGCGGTA
This sequence comes from Acomys minous, assembly GCF_964271855.1. Lineage (NCBI taxonomy): Eukaryota > Metazoa > Chordata > Mammalia > Rodentia > Muridae > Acomys > Acomys minous. The sequence continues at coordinate 15,551,473 of NC_140500.1, forward strand.
TTAATTGTGCATGTGCTATGAAGCTGGCTACAGGAGGATCATGCCCAACCCCCCAGTGGACAGAATCTAGAGGGAGGAAGAAGATGCACACTGGAACTTTCGCAGAGTGCAAGAGAAAAGAGCGTGCCCTGAGTCATGAGGGGATTCCCACAAATCACACAGCGGGGATCAAGCAGTTACAGCCAGCTAGACCTGTATGGAATGCACTAGGCAAAGGGCCAGCTCACAGGCGATTCTCAGGTCATAAGGGGGTGGGGTGAGGTGGGGGAGCTGTGAGAACAGAGGAGAAGCAGGCCGAAGAGTGGGCTGCCAGGTCCTGGGACTGGAATACGGGGGAAGCACAGCAGAGGGGGTGGCAGAAACTTTCAAGACACACTGGAGAGGGCACCATTTTCCATCCCATAAAAGATCTACCTTGTCTCAATCACAGGCATCCCAGAGAAACGCCCAGCCGAGCCAGACTCTAGATTTCCATATTTCCTTGTAGGAGGGCATCCTCACAAAGCAGTTACAGCACAAGCGCAGGGCAATCTCCTGCATCATCGAGATACTACCATCTGCACTGAAATTGGAGGCTGAGCAGCACCGGCAATCAAGTGAATGAGCACCATACGTGCGCCTGTGGTTGATGCTTGGCAGTTGAGAAGCTCTCTAATTCTCTGGGATCAGAATACTGTAAGCCGTGGGAGTCTGGAAGAAACTCAGGAATCATGGACTTCATTTTACAGATAAACGATTTCCCAGGAGAAGGAACGATCTATGGCAAGCATGACCTGCGCGTCATGGCCACATGGGGCCAGAAGCCCAGGGAACTGACTGGAAAAAAAGAGCAGCCCTAGCCCTCACTGTACAACGTTCCAGCGCGAACGTCACATGGGCAAAGTGAGGCCCCAGCACACCAGGCCGTGTTCAGAAGCATGTCAGCCTAACATGGCCTATGAAGAAGTTTAGTGTTGTCTTCTGTGAATTCAGCGTTACAACCGGCACTCCAGAGCATTGCCCTTACAGGTGCTCAGTATGAACTGTGAAGCCAGCTGGCTCTTTTTTGAAAGATGGAAAACTCGGTACAATAGGAACCTCTGTTGGCTTCATTAAAATTTTGTTTCTAACATTCTAAAAGTTTATACTCAAAGATGCATGAGAGATAACAGAATACCCACAGGACTGGATCTGCAAAATTTATCTTCTCCTAAGTTCAAAAGATTATTTGGTTTATATCTCTGATTTTATCCCCTGGGTCTTCTTGTCAGTTATTTATATCAACTTTTCTTGATTTTTTTTTCCCTTTCAAAAGAGAGAAACAACTGGAAGCTTTGATTTTTCTCCTTCTAACCAAACAGCTAGAATGAAATAACTAATCAGTTCCTAGCACATCTGAGATGGGATATGCTGAAGTGAGGGCAGCCTGAGTCTTGGAATAAGATGTGGAGTCAGGTCACAACTCCTCTATCTTTTGTGCCCTTGGGGACACAATGGGCCACATCTGAACCTCAAATGTGTTTGTGATTATTCAGACCAACTTAAAGAGAGAGAGAGAGAGAGAGGTCCCTGGCACATAGGAAGCCCTCTCCAGCAAACAGCATTAGTTTTCCAGCCTCAAAGGTTGAGAATTAACTTCTGGTATGGCCAAGAACTCCCTCCTGGTATGCGTTTCCTTTCCAGGGATCCACCTTGCATCTACAGCTCGTTGTTACCCATTGGCAGTATCTGCAACGTGCAGTGCTGTTACCGGGACCTCAGGATGTCATCCAACAGCTATTAGCACCCATGATCTGTCGGAGGCACAAAGGAAGGCCAGTTTCAAAAGAATGGAGCTTATCCTATCTACCTAAGCTGGAAGTAGGAATGTGAGGCCAAGGTGACTGATAACATGTGGGGATCTACACCGGATATGAGGTCAGAGTCAGGACCTGCTTAAGTCTCCCAGGTCTTGCTCTACCCTTGCTTCAGACAAGATTAGTAAAAGATCCACGTCCCCCCCCACCCCCAAAAATATGCATTCTTGGCACAAGCAACTAAGGATCCAAATTCACCTAGGATAACACAACAGTGAAACCAGGACCGTCTTCTGCTAAGATTTACTTCTGGAAGGACGCAGCTCTCCAGGTCACTCCTGCCGGGCTCCGTCGAGAGTGAGTTACAGAGGAGGTATAGCTCCAGCATAGAGTAAATCGGGAGCAAACATATGCTATTTGAGACTGGGGACTGTATCATACCTGTGTAGTCAGCTCACTAAAGCGCTCTGAGAACAAAGAGGAAGTGGAGAGGTTAGGAAAGCTTAGTACAAGCTAACATCTTGCTGCAGCAGCAGCAGCAGCAGCAGCGGCGGCGGCGGCGGCGGCGGCAACATACATGCCAGGAGGTGCAATCGACATGTATGTGAGCCCGCCTACATGTCTACGGATAGCAGGCTTTAATCTGTTGGACCTTAGCCTCTCGAGAAAAGGCCACAGAATTTCTCAGGATTAAAAAAAAAAAAAAAAGAGGGGGGGGGGAGATGACAGAGAGAAACAAAGAGGAAATAAGGTTATTTCCTGTTGAGCAAGTGTCTTCCTCAAACTGACTGATTCTCAATGTCTCTTAAATTTTTCCAATAGTTCTGTTTGTCATAAACCTACAGGGAGTCGAAAATAAATGAGACATCTCTGGGTTCACATGTTACCAAGGTTAATTATCATCGTTGACCGTGCTAAGAAATTGTTTTAAGGACCTGGAAGTAGGAGGGAGATGTGATGAGGTCATCTTGGTAGGAGCTGGAGCGCAGAATGTCGGGGTGCATTTGATCAAAACATGTTGTATGGGATTCTCAGGGAATAAATTAAAAATATACTTTAAAACGGAAAGAACCAAATGTTTAGGGCGTTCATGAGGCACATCTCTGAGTATGTGGGGGGGGGGGCATTTCTAGAGACACCTGGGGCTCTGAATTAGGATTAATCCCTTGATAGATCCTTAATCTGAGGGCATTATTGGAAGACGGGGAGAAACAGGAGGTGGGGTCTAGAGGAAAGAGGCAGGCCACTGGGGACACATCCTCGGGATTGCATCTTGCCCTAGCTTCTTCCTGTATACCCTTTCCTCTGCTTCCTCCATACCCCATGAGCAAATTCCCCCACCACAGTCTCTCACTGCTATAATGATCCACTTCACGATGGGCCCGGAAACAGGGCCAGTGGCCACGGCCTGACCTCCCTGAAACCTTGAACCAAAACACATAGCTCCGCCCCTGAAGCATCACATCTGGTTAGTCACACACAGCAGCACAAACGCCTGAGTAATATGTGTATACACCCCAGAGCAACACACGGGGACAATCGGCTGCCAGTGGCTTCTAAATGACTAGTTCAGAAGTCCAAGCAAACCTGAGAGCCTTTGACATACTAGAGGTGGCTCTCGGTTTTCCCCTCCGGATCCCGCCCACAAGAGTCAGAAGGACACTGTCGGACCTCACGCTGGAGGAACTGCCTTAAATGTACACAGGACGCTGCGTGAAATGTGAAGTGAAAGGAAAAGGTCAATAAACCTCTGGTTATATGTTTAAAGAGAGAGAGAGAGAGACATCTATAAATAGCTGCATTTATTGAAGCTGTTTCCTTATCAGGAAGCATGGAGCTAGGAATTAACGTCTGCCTGCATCGGAAATTCTTTCAGACAGCGCACCCAAAAAGGAAATTTCCCTTCCAAAGCATCCTGGCTGGCTGTTCCACTGTAGACTGCTTTTTTTTTTTTTCATTTCTCTTCAAGTTACATGAAACAGCTAAACTGGACCCTTGTACTGTCCCCTGTGCTGCAAGGAAAACTGAGAGTCTTTGAGCATTTGGATGCAAAACGGGAAGGTTCCCAAAAGAAGGTCTAAGGGGAAACAAAAGATAAAAATGTCAGTAGCTTGGCCAACTTTGCCAGAAGTCAATATTGCTTTAAGACACTGGCCGGGAACTAGTTCTTCCCTGTGCCCTTGCCTCAACTCTGACGGTGATGTCGCCACATGTCAGAAGCAGCTGTAGAGGGAGGTCGCCGCTGGAACACTGATGATGGCCAAGGACCGAGGAAGACCTGAGAGATGGGAGAAGGCAGGCGAGAGGGGAAGGCCAGAGAACGAGACTGAGAGAGCTTGTCAATCATGGGAAGCTGTTATAAAAGAAACCTTGCTTCCGCGGCAAGTGAGGAAACCCAGTCTCAGTACTGTGTGGACTGTGAACAAGTTCCAGGTCCCTCCTCTGTCGAGAGCAACAACTAGCAGCTTCCACGCTTCCCAGAGTTTGAAAGTGGAGGAGCCACCCGTTAAGTTGCACAGAAGACCACAGCAGCCCTCCAGTCAGTCACCTCCCTGTCCCCGATCCTAGGCATTACACCAGTGTCACACATAGGAACTCTGTCATTTACAAGAACCTCTGCTCAGCAGGCATTACTAGATTAGTCTTAGAGAAGCTGAGTCTTCTCCTTGGAAGAGAGTGAGACGGAAGCGCATTCAGTCTAGCCACTAAACTAACCCTATTACCATGTGTTGTTTTGTTCTTGTTTTTTAACTAGAAACTCCAAGAAAACGTGGTGGCCCCAACAGTCAGGTCGCACTGGTAAAAAGCTGTTGGATGTAAGTGACTGCTTGTGTCCGGCTCTCAGAGCTGGCCCTCTAAGGCCCTTACAGCCAGCACTGCCATTTGGTTGCTGAAAATAAAGCAAAAAAAAAAATGGGCAGCAAAGCAGTTAGATAAAAACCAGGAAGAGAGAGTCCTTACAAGGGGCTCTAATGTCACCTGATGCTTCTCCCTCATCCTTCTGAAAGGAAGATGCTAGCCTGATGGAGGCGCAGGTACCTATTCATGGTCAAGTGGCACCTTTAGAGCCATGCCTGCCACTGAAAGTTGTCCATCCACTTTCACTGGTTAATTGGTTAATTTTCCAGTCCACGAGACACTGCCTATACGCTTTCTCCTAAAACAGGTTAAGAGGTAGTGTGTGAAGCAGAAATCACGTTAGACCCTTCCCATCCTATGTGAATCTGGACAAGTCCACTGACCCGAGGCCAGACCGGGAACACCTGCTTCAAGAGCAGTCACATGATTTAAATAATAGGTATGGATGCATCTTGCTTCTTTACAACACTATAAAATATTAATTATGGCTATATTTAGCTCCCATGGCTGTCTCTGCTTCTGAGGACAAGCATAACTTCAAAGTATAGAGAACTGTGGTTCCAGCCAATTACAACAGAGGTGCCGCACCTTCTCCGTGTGCAGGTTCAGATGGAGTTCGGCCTGCCATGCAACTGTCTGAAACCCAGTCACTCTGCTGAAGACGCAAAGAGGCAGAGTGGGGGAGAGCAGGGAGGCTCCCCCGGGGAAGGCATTCAATTAAATTATTAAACGCGCGCAAGCAGGAGTAGCAATGGAAGAATTTTGAAAGGTTCACAAGGAAAGGGAGAAGAGCCAGGGGACTATTTCTGCTGTCCTGACTCTAGAAAACTCAGGGCAGTTATCATGGCTATTTATTAACCCGCAACATCGTAAACCAAAGCCCTGTTAAATACGACGAAGGAGTCCCGGGTTCTGATTTTTTAGTATCAACTCACAGGGGCCGAGCAAGGCCAAACACAGAGTAAGATGCAAAGTCTTCCGGGCAAATGGCATTAACATTGGCCTATGATTAAATGTGATTAAATCAACTAAACATGGGATGACAGTGTTTAACAGAGATTTAAAAGAAGGCACGTAACTGTTTAAGTTCTGTTCTATACATCTGAAACACATTGATCTTGCTATTAGGCCTGGCCTGGGCATCAGTGTTAGACACTTGGCACTTAGAGGGCCCCTATAAACACATTATGAATCTGTTAAGGTTTGGATCTTTGGATCTCTAGAGTCCCAGAGGCTTGGACACTACCCTGTCATGTCAGAATATTGTAGGATCCTTAGAAGGCGGGACCCAGTAAAGAGAGGCTAAATGACTAAAGGTGTGTCCTTGCGGGGCTTTGGGACCCCAACCCTGCCCTTTCTCTCTCCCTGTCTGTCTCTGATTTCTGGTAGCTACTGTGCTATCATAGATGCTGTGCCATGGGCCCAGAACAAAGGAGCGAGTGGCCAGTGGCTTATGATTACGGAAGCATGGACCAAAATAAAACGTTTATCTTTTTAAGTCTATTTGCTCAGGCGTCTGGTCACAGGGATGCAAATCTAAGAGAGCAGCCTCTGCTGTAAGAATGGTGATGGTACCTTGTGGGGCCTCACTTCCTGGTAAGATGACAAAGGTGGCTTTCCAGCAATCAAGTCCCTCCCGCACAGAGTGAGCCTTACCCCCACCCCCATGAGAACAGGGAAAGAGACTTCCCCCTTCCCAGGCAAGGATAAAGATCAACAGTGAGCCTGCAGCAGCACCCCCTGGGGTCAGTACAAAGAAGGGGACTTTTGTTTTTCACGGCCTGCTGTGACTGTACTTCGGCCCTTCTACGCGCCTAAGGCTTATAAACAACTCAGCAAGCTTCACAGAAGAAAGGAGAAGTGGAGGAGCCTGCCCTTTTCTATCCTTTCCAAAAGCACATCTGTCCTCCTAGGAACAGGGAGGTCAGCAGCGACTGCTACACAGTGTCATCTGCAAGTCTGGGCACAGAGAACCAAGGTGACTCCTCCAGCAAGGCCTGTACTGGCCCTGCCTGTCCTTTCAGTACCTTGTAATCACCAGGGAACACTTGCTTCATCACATCTGCAAATGTAAAGCAGCAGCGAAGCCTCTTTTTTTACTTCTCTTGCTAATTTGCCTGGGCAGCGTCATGAGTTTAGACCTGTATTTTGGAACACGGTAGCCTAGACTCAGAATCTCAGCTATTAGATGCCTGCCCTCCCCCACTTTCCAAATCTTACTGTCATTTAAGAATGAGGGAAGAAAAAAAAAAGAATGAGGGAAGAAAAGAAAGTGAAGGGTTTATCCAGACATCAATGATAAATGGCAGAAAGAAGCTACTGGGAGCCATACCAGTCTGGCACGTCTTTTAAAACAGGCTTCTGAGAATGCTCTCAGCCTCGTAATGCCATAAATGTCCTGCTGCCTGCTGTCCTGCCTCTTAGACTCTTCCCTGTACTTTCCGTGCACATTCTACTGGGAATTGTCTGGAATCCCAGATTAAAACGGCAGTAACCCAATCCCCTTGCCAGATTATTTATTTTATTTTAGGTTTGGAAACTCAGCTGGGATGTATCTGCAAGTGTATGGCCCAACTTCACAGAGTCTGCGGCCACTGCGTTCCTCTGAGTGAGGAGCAGGGAGGAGGGAAGCTCAGCTAGCTTGCCTGGAAAGCCCCGGCAGCAAGAGCCTGAGAACCTCTGCGTCCAGAGGATTCATTCCAGATGTTGGAGCCAAACAAGTCACTGCTGGACTCCTGCAGACTACCACAGAGAGTTATCACTTAAACTGGATTGACACAGCTGAGAAGTTCAGACAAAATTACTGTCCCTGACACCAATCCATAAATTACCGATTATCCCCCCCAGGCCAGCAGTAATGTGCTGTACAAGTCCACAGTGGGTAACCATCTTGGTGACTGTCCGTCCGTCCGTCCGTCCGTCCGTCCGTCCGTCCATCCATCCATCCATCCATCCATCCATCCATCCCATCCATCCTCGGGGACATGTGAGTTCTTCGGCAAGAAAGCAATAGTTCACAGGATTGGTTCCAGCCACGAACCAGTTCTGAGGTCACATCAGCACAACTGGCTAAGCAGTAACCCTAAATTCACTCATCCATGCAACACAGACAAATGTAGAGTACATGAAACACACAGCTGCACAGTAGCATAAAGATTAGATTCTAAGATGTGGGGTTAGACAAGACTAAACTTGAATCTTGACCCTGTCCTTTTACTAGGTCTGTGACCAACACCGAAAGATTAAATTATTGATGCCTTGGTCTAGAAATAGAGCTCAGTGGGAGGGTGTTTGCCTAGCACGAGCAAGGTCATGGGTTTGACCTCTAGCAATAAAGTATAAGTCCCCAAGACTTTATGTATAATGTGAAGATAGCGTTTATGTATATTATGGGAATAAAGAGAAAAATCTATCTTTATAGATATTAATGTGAGACTGAAATAAAAATAACTTATAAATCGAGGCTTCGGGGTGGAGAGATGGTTCACAAGCAACTGTTAAAGGTTAGGCTCACAACCAAAAATGGAGGCTTCATACAGTGCCACAATAATTACTAGATATTACTAATTTTGTCTGTTTGTTTTCTTGAGACAGGGCCTCTCTGTGAGCCCTGCCTGTCCGGGAACTCTCTTTGGCGCCTAGGCTAATCTTGAAGTAACAAGAGAGTCATCTGCTTTTACCTCTCAGTGCTGGGATTAAAGGCATGTGCAAAACCATGCACAGCTTTACTAGCTATTACGGTAGTGTGCTGCACTTGGTGATGTGCTGGTGTGATGGCTGCTCCTGGTTGTCACCTTGACTACATCTGGAATGAACTACAATCCAGAAATGGAGGGCACGCCCATAAAAGATTTTTCTGCTTGGTCTGAAGTGGGTGGATCCACTTCTAGTCCAGATGCGCCTTTGATCCAGATCTTAATGCTGGAAGGCACAGGCTTTTGATTCTCATCTTGAGGAGGGAAGCCACAGGCCTTTAACCCAAATCTTGAGGTGGAAAAGCATGCCTTTAATCTGGGCCACACCTCCTGCTGGAAGTCTGTATAAGGCCAGAGAAGAAAGAAGCTTTTGCTCTTCGCCTGCTTGCCTTCACCTTGCTAGCACATCTGTTCCCTCTCTTAAGCCTACTACAGAAGATCAGCTGAGACATCCAGTCTGTAGGACTAAGCAACTACTAGATTCTTGGACTTTCCAATCACAGCCAGCCACTGTTGGATTAGTCAGACCACAGCCTGTAAGTCACTGCAATAAATCACATATATATGTGATGTGATGTGATGTGTGTGTGTGTGTGTGTGTGTGTGTGTGTGTGTGTGTGTGTACATACAAGAGAGAGAAAGAGACATCCATTCTGTAAGATCTGTGACTCTAGCAAACCCTGGCTAATCCATCTGGGAAGCAGTAAAGAGGTGGTTCAAGGAGGAAGCTGCTTTCTCAAGGAGAAACTAACACACTGGTATGGAAAGACAGTTCCGGGTAAGGATGGTGGAGATGAGACTTGTCACCTTTAAAGTCAGAAGGACTGCTAAGCATTCTCTTTTCCAAACAAAAACACGAAGAAAAGAAAGGCTGACAGAAATGGCCAACTCACAGCTAAATGGCACACAGAGCTCAGAATGAAGACACAGTTCGGTTTGCTTGTTGGCTTGCTAGTTTGTTTGTCTTTCTATGATAATTTCTCCAGCAAAGAGCTCGTGTGTGTCAAAAGGTACCCAGAGGCTTATCGGGACTTGGGGGTCCTTCAGAGAGTGTTATAAAATATAGGAATAAAAATAGTATGAAGGAAACTTTAACAGTGTTACGCTCTGTAGAAGCGGGGAGATGCTTTCTGCATCTCGGTACCCAGGGTATCCAGGACAGTGCTTTGAAGAGCACAGGCTACAGTAGTGACTGGCAAAGGGGTTTTGTCTGCATGGCACAAGTGAACATTCCTGAAGTAAATGTACTGTCACAGGACAATGTCTGGTGGCAAATTTGCTACCACTTGGCTCTGTCTTTGCCAGTTCTGTCTGCTCCACTGGTACCACAACAGCTCCACTTCCTAAAGATGACAGTGCCTGCAGCTCTGCAGTCACAGCCTTTTCTTTTTAAGATCACTGTCAAGGGTGGGATGCTATAGCGAAGCTGTGCCCTTGACCTCCCTGCTGAAGAAAGGCAGCAGGGGTGTCTGGGTCCCAGGAGGCAACACTCTGCAAATACTGGTGGAGGAAGGGAGGGTTCCAATGCTCTCAACGGTCCAGAAGAAGCATGCATACTGTAAGCAGAGGGACAGCCTACAGTTCTGCCCAAGACCTACCCTAAGGCCCTGACAGAAATTATCTTAGCGTCTGAGGCTGTATCCCTGTCCCCCCATCGTTCCATATTTTTCCACAAGCACCGTCTGAGAAGGGAGGACCACCGTAATGCCAAGGGACAGATAGCATGACTACTGGACATCTGAGTCACTTAGAATTGCTTTGGAAAGGCTTAAGGCGACCCCAGTGCCCTCTAGAACCTGGACATGTGCCCTCCAGACAACATTCAAGCCAGAAGAACTGGCATTTTCTTGGACACCACTGATCAGGGTGGGGATCAGGTGATTCGCTTTCTCTGGATGCTCCAGTCATGTTTTATCCCCTGGGCTGGGTACCAGTGGAGGAGGAGCAGACGGACAAAAAGGGCATGGCAGGGGTTGATGCTTTGGAGACTGACACTGGTCATATAGGTACATTGGTCCCAATGCTCTGCTAAGATGCAGCTGAAGACTCAGATAAGGTGATTGATGCAAGGAAAGGTGTGACCTGGGGGCAAAAGGTGAAACTGTTAAGGCAATGTATGGCCAAGAAAAGAAAGGGAGAGGGAGAGATGAGTAGACAAAGAAAAGGGCATTCGACAATACATAAAAATAAAGGAAAAAGAGTAGCCAGTGTATGGAGAAACGGGAGGGACAGGGACCTTGGGGAAGGGGAAGCATGTGGCTTAAGAAAAAAGCAGAGAGGGAGGGAAAGGTCAAGGGAAGGGGTGGTCGTGGCGTGGCAGGTGACGGCACTGGTCAGGCATGCCTTAACCTGAGTTCAAGCGTCTTCAGAAGCCGTGGTGGAAGGAGAGAGCCAACTCCCAAACAACACCCTCCGAGCTCCACACATACACCTCAGCGCACGCGCGCGCGCGCACACACACACATACACACACACACAATTTTTTTCAAAGCAATGAGTCTGAATCCACAACTGGATAAAAGAAAATATGAAGCTGGACTAAGTATAGACTTAGAGATTAAAAATTTCTAGGGGGAAAACTCTGTTGTATGCTACGTATTTCTGGATTTTTTCCCCCCTGCCATGTCCTTATCAGGTATGACACAAATGAAAATATTGAGAAATAAGGGACAAGAATCTCAAACTATTTAAATCCATTATGGGGGGCGGGGTGAGGGTCACAGCTTCCAGGACAGCTGGCCGAGTCCCATGAACACCATCTCAGACCCAGAGCCTCTCCCTGGGATCCATGCACATGGCCCAGCGGTCTGTCTGTCCTTCCTGTTCCCAACCTCCGTCACCTCGGAGGTAAACACTCACGCAGGTGCGCTGGCAGGTGGATCGAGTCTTCCTCCATCCTGAGCGCTCGAGGCACTGGAACATGAAGTGGAGTCGGCGACCCGTAACTTGCCACTGGACTCTCTGGGGGTGTATATGAAATCCGTTCCTGCTGTTGGGAGAAAGGGAGAGAGAAAGGAAAATGAAATGTTGCGTCAGAGGTGTGAAACTCTGAGCAAAAGGCAGGAGGGGCGTGTGGGACATCAGCCTGCCCAGCAATCCCCCTTCTGGGGGTCCAGTCTTTTGATGGCACAACATGGCCCTGACATCTACAGCAACGCAGTTACCCTGGGATACATGCAGCCACTAGCGTCAGATTAGACAAGTAATACCTCCTTCTAAATTCCTTCAGTTTTGATATTGAAACAAACAAGCAAACAAAAGACACTGGAAAGGTTAAAAACAGGGTTTCTTGAGTCAGGTTAACAGGTGTCCACACTAGTGATTTGTTCCCAGAATAAGGAGGGGCCGAGGGAGACAAGATGAAAACAAGATGTCCAAGAGCAGTTTTTCAAAGCAATCCTCCTCCAAGATTATTTTCCGAAGTCACATAATGAATGCCATCAATGCATTCAAACCAGGCTTTCTCTTCTCTGGCAACGTCCCCAGCTTCTAATCAGAATATGATTCTATATGTGAATCCGGCAAGTACACGAGCTATACCAGTAAGTGGGAACGTGATGATTTCTAAGTACAAAGATTACGATCTAGATTTACTTTCTGTCTTCTGGGAAAGGGTCTCCTGTAGCTCAGGCTGGCCTTCAACTCACTGTGTAGCCAAGGATAGCACTGAACTCCGGATCCTCCTGTTTCTACCTCCTGAGTCCTGAGATTACGGACCCATGTGACCATGCCCAGTTATGCAGTGCTAGGGTCTGAACCCAGAGCTTCATAGATGCTCAGCAAGCACGTCACCAACTGAGCGATGGCCCCAGATAACTTAATTTCATTTTCTATCACTATGTCACTATACCAAAACCACAGCCCCAAACATCCAGTGCTTGCAAGTCTTCCCTTCAGCATCTCCATGAACTAGCATTCCCCTTGTTCCTTCTCCATCCCCATCACAAGCAGTTATTTCCTTCCTCTTTGGAGTCTTCCAGGGTCTTTTAAAAACTGTTTGATAATAACCAAAGACACCTGTCAATTGACAGGGACATGAGTAGGTCCACCGCAGAGCCACCAATTCAGTTTTGAACAAGACGTGCTTGCGAGAGCGATTAAAGCAGTGGTCTGAGAAGGACTGTTACACCGGCAACAATGTGAACGTGAAAACAACCAATGCGTTCGGCGAGAGCAGACAAGCGATGTGCAGCTCCCATCTACGACCAGCTCGACCGGCCATCCACACATCAACCTGATGGGACCTCGGCTTAGCTGCACGAACAAAAGTGAGAAACGCAAGGTCCGAAAATAAGCTTGGAGGAAAGATCAGTAAAGATGACACTGGAAAATAAAGGTCGGGAGCAAAAGGAAATCCTAGGTTAAGGTGAAGCAAGGGGGACTGGGGGCTGGGGGGGGTGGTGGGGGCAGTGGTGGGGGCAGTGGGGGGGCAGTGGGGGGGGGTAGTGGGGGGGCAGTGGGGGGGGGGTTGGCCAGGTGTGTGCACTTGTAATCTCAGCACTTGAAAGGTAGATACAGGAAGTTCAGAAGGACTGGCCCGGGCAATATAGTGAGTAAAGACTAGCCAGGGCTACATAAGGCTGTGTAGAAAGAAAGAAAGAAAGAAAGAAAGAAAGAAAGAAAGAAAGAAAGAAAGAAAGAAAGAAAGAAAGAAAAGAAAGAAAAGAAAAGAAAAGAAAAAGGCAAGGGGGTGGAGAGGAGTCCCTTGGTCTTATAAACAAAGTCAAGTTTTTCTCGTATTCACAGCCTGGAAAGCTGGGGTGGGAGGTTTCCATTTTAAACAAAAATACCTATGTAATAGTTTCCAGATGAAATCACCATACCTTTCCTAAAGCACCTAGTAGCAGCAAGGAGGTGGCTAGAATACCTGTTTAAACATGCATCATACAACTGTCCCAGTGCAGTTCTCAGTCCAGGGCAGGCCCATATACCTAGACTGGATTCTACATCAACCAAGATGTCTCGTGATGCAAGGGAACATTCAACTTCCCTTAAAAAAAAAAAAAAAGTAGACATCAAACACTGCAAGCAACTCGAACATACAGATAAGTTACTCTTTTTGGTATTTGCTTTGGGGCCATGTTGGGTAAGAGAGCCAAGGATATGTAAGAAACACACCTTAAATCTGGTGAGGGTACCACCAGCACCAGGAACAAAATGCTTTCGCGCATTTCAAGCATAGCGTCACCTTCCGATCTGACTAACTCTCTACACTCCTTAAACAGGCCCCCAGTCTCATCACGTATCTAGATATCAACAGTTAACATCCTTCCCAGAAAGAGCTTTATTTTGTTATGGTTTTTGCAGAAGTGAAACTCTCGAGGAAGAAGCCTCCCACAGTCAAGGGGGGTCTTCAATTGGAAGGACACGAGGGTGCGAGAAAAACAGAGATGGTGTTTCATAATGTAATGACTTCTTTCTCAAAGCAAGGGCTCGCAGGAACCTCTAGCTCGGCTGTGAGAGAGGAGGCCACTTCACTCCAGTCTCCTATCCCGATGTTTCTCCTTTGCAATGTGGGAGACCCTACCATCAGCCCAGCAGCCTGAGTCTGACTGGGAGTGACCCTCCCAGCGCACAGTCTCCTGAGTGCTACTCTATCACTGTGCTGTGGATACTTCCTAAGTGGTCACAAGTACACGGTGGCATGCTTTAGCACTAGCCCCAGAACCAGACACCGTGCTCCCCATCCAGGAGGGTCAGACAGACACATGCTCTGTCGTGATGAACTCAACCGGCAACAGGCCAGAGCCTGGAGGACTGTGGAGCCTGGACTCTCATTCCAAACAATGGCTCCAGCCTGTGATGCTATATGGTGGGGTCAGGAAGGCCTCTGTAAAAGGTTCAGTGAAGACACCCATCCACCACACAGGCCTTAGTGTGTACTTTGACCACGTGAGACAAAACCAGGTATGCTTCTCAGGCCTTGAGCTACCTGTGGGCAGCAATGATTACCTATGAGCCCCCTGGGCTTGGCATCCAATGGAGACCCCAGGAGACTGTTATCCAGTATGTGGGGTCTTTTCTGAGAAGAACAGGACACACAACTGGGAGCCCTGTACTGAAAACATAATGTACTTTGTTTCTCTAGCTTCTAGGCTCACTTAAACGGTCCTCATTTTCTATGCTTTTACTATAGGCATGCACTTAATATCTATACCAGCCACTAGAAAAATCCGACACGGCTATCTCAGATAGAGACATGTAGACAGAGGGGCTTAAAGGACACTCACATCCAACATTCCAAATCAAGCGGCTTCCTTCCTCTCACCACTGCTACTTCTCTGGTTTGACTACCAAAAGGAAAGGAGTCTAGGGTAGTAACTGTCGGCTCATTCACCTCTGAAGAAAACCGTCAGCCAGAGGAAAACCAAAGACACTTTATTTTAATACTGGGAGCACTAAGGATTTTTCCCAAGAGGATTACAAACATGGCTCTAATTAAATTAAATTGTACAGACAGCAATATTAATGCTTTCAGGTATTGCAAAGAATAAGCTACAGATGGAAGTCAATGTCATGATTACACATGTTGTGATGAGAATGCGCTGTTGCTTAGAAGTGCAGGGGCAGTGGCGGGGGTCGGGGGAGATGATGCTCTCAGATTTGCAGACACAGCCTACCACGCCACACCAAGCTGCTGGACAAAGGGGAAGTGCTGTAATCTCTGAGGTCAACTCCAACAGCCATGAGGAGGGAAGAAGGAATAATGGAGCTTTGGTAAGGAAAAGGAAAGATGAAAACAGCTGGAGAAAAGGGTTGAAATATATATCTTACTAACCACTTATAGAAAGCTCTTTTTTTATGTTCGTTCCTATAAGAACAACTTATTGAATTTCAATGTATTTACATCTCCTCCCTTCAATGTCACCCAGAGCGTGAAGGGCCAAGGAAGGGAACCAAATTGACTATGCTTATTTTTAACCTTGAAACTCCCACGTAAAAGAGGCTCACTTAGGCATCCTGTGCAGAAAAAAAAATGACATCTTTACCTCCACTCTTCCCTGGGCCACATGTTCTAGAAGGGTCCAAGGCTCAGAATTATTATTACCATGAGCATCTCACTCTTCTGAATTACTCCATAGAGCTTCTGTAAATTACGGGGATCCTTCTGGTCCATTCACACACTTCTTACAACACTGCCTTAAGAAGGTTGAAGGGTTGGGTTAGAGCCTACTGGACAAAGCATTTGTAAACCAAGGAGAACAGAAATAAAGCTAGTGTTCTTGGACAAAGACGGCTAGTGGGTTATTTCAAAAGACTTAGATGTCCTCGATTGCAGAATTCTTTCTAGAAATTGTTCCAACAACATTTTAAATAGCAACGTTATATCTCCAATTTGGTTTCTGAAGCCTGCGTGGAGAGTCCTGAGGCATGTCATAGGACTGAACTGCTTCCTGGAGCTATGGTAGGAACGCCACCACAGGCATCGCTCATCTTCTGCATGCTGGTGGCCCACCCTGACAACGCTGCATCCCAGATAAGATGTATACAGAGGAGAGAGACCAGGCTGCCATATCTGTAAAAGTTTGAGAGAAAGCTAATTGTCGTCCTGTAACCAACCTCGATACATGGCACAGAAGACAAGCTATGTTGTAACCACTAAACAAGCAGGAATATGCAATGTGACGTTAACACCAGACATCAACTCAGTGAGATCCGGAATCACCTGCAGGCATGCCTGTGGGAGGATAACTGGGAAGGGAAGACTAAATCCACTATGGGTGGCACCACCCCCTGGGCTCTACAAAAAAAAAAAGAGGAAGTAAACTAAGCACAAGGATGTTCTGTTTCTGCACCGGGGATGCCAGGGACGCAGCTGTCTGAACTGCCTGCTTCCATGCTCTCCCTGTCATGACGAACTATCCTGCGGAACTGTGAACCAAAATAACCCTCCGTTAAGTTGCTGTTTGGCAGGGTATTTGATCACAGCAGCAGGGAATTTAAAGCAAACAATTACTTAGATGTACTTTTCTGGCTGCAAAATGATTTAAGATCTGTGGGGTTGGCTCTCACTACATATGCTTTTGATAAGCATTCTTTCGGTGACAAAGGGTAATCTATACACTGTCTTTAAAAGACTGATACATAAAAATCTACCTGTACCATTTCCCAGGGCTTTGGCATTACAAATGCAAATAAAAACCTGAACTCTCAAGCACTTACCTCTTCATTTGTTTTAAAAAAAAACAAAAACAAAAAACAAAAACAAAACCCAAAAAACATTCATTCACTACTTTCCAACAAAAGTTCAGTGAGATCAAGCTTAAAGAACTTGAGAAAGTATGTATATGAAACCACAGATATTATTTTTGGATTGTCCCTAGAAAGAAACAATGTGGCCCAGAGACCGGGCTGAGGGAGATCATTACAGGTACCCAGACACACGGGAATAGTAACACAGAGAAACAAGTGCAGAAGAGGAACTATGATGATTTCTTCTCCCTGCAGGAAGAGTCCAGGAGACTGCTACAACCAAGAGTTCAAGTCCTGTCCTGCTCTCCACACTTACTTCCCTGGAGAAATTATCTATCTGCGCAGTCATTCTATAACCCAAATGGTGTCTGGTTTTTAAAACTCCCTTGCAGGATGCACATCAGTTCTTGGGGGAAGACCAATGGGTGGGAGCCACAGTCCTGGTCTCTGCAGCTTCCTCCCCAAGTTACCCTGATGGACCATGCACCCCCCCCAACCCCCCAGGAAGAGGGTGCGCAGGGCAAACCACACACTCAGCTTGCAGGGCTCTTCCCAGGGACCAGGATCTGTCAATCTTAAGGAGTGCTGTTTCTTTTTTTCTAGAAGTCTATGAAGATGGACAAAGCAGATGGTTCAAAGTCAGAAGACAATGCCCTGCCATCTGTCAAATGGATAGCTAAGTCCTATCACTTTAAATCCTCCACTGACACCTATGATCTATGCACAGTGGTGTTATAGAGGAAAGGGGCGGGGGGCGGGGTGCAGGGAGAAGTACATTAGTAATGAGCCCTACAATCAAGCCTGGCACTAAAGTGTCGCTGTTCCCTCCCTATCACTAAGAAACATTTCCCTGTTCATTGAGTCTAGGTCTGTACTTGTCATTATGAATTAGGCAACCCTAAGTCCTTGGATTTCTACAATGGATCCGATTATTTAAATTCTACGGTGGGGCTAGGGGTGTGACTCAGTGGTAAGAGTTTTTACCTAACATACACTAGGTCCTGGGTTCCAGGCCCTACACAGCAAACAAACAACAACAAAAAGAAAAACAATGCCCTATCATTCCACCCATAAAAAACATATAAACACTTGTACATCTCAAAATACAAATATAGTTGGAAAATACAGTCACTTCAAAAATCAAGAAGTCATTAAGGGAAGTTGTGTGGTTCTCAAGGGGTTGGTCAAACCTCACAAGGATGACAGGAAGGCATCCTTATCGCCAATCCACAGGACTGTAAGGCTCAATTAATCAACCTGTCCAGTCACCAACTTGGGAGACAGCAGAGCTGGTAACATGGGTTCAGGCTGAGGACCACTCCACTGCTGCTAACAAAAAGGAACAAGAAGAAACTGCAGTCAAGCACCACCAGCCAATCAACGATGGCTTTGTAGCTTACAGAGAGGGAAGCACCGGCCAATCGATGATGGTTTTGTAGCTTATGGGGTAATGCCTAAAGGTAACCATCAGCCAATCAGTGATGGCTTTATATCTTATGGGGCAATCCTAAGAGGTAACCATCAGCCAATCAACAATGGTTTTGTAGCTTATGGGGAAGTGCAGTGTCTTTAGGATAGCACCTGTTCTCAGTTCTCAGAGAACATCAGTGGCTCATCCAACAGAGCTGCCAGAGCCTAGGTACCCACATTCCTAAGACTGGGATGTATCTGCAGAAAGCAAATGAACTTAGCTGAAAGAAAGAGAGTATAATACAATGTCTGAGAAGTTTGTCCCCATATGGCCTCTGTGCAGGAGCAGCCATTAGAATTCTCACAGTGTGTTTACATTGCGATAATCAGTAGGGCCAGTGAAGCATCTACAGATTGCTGGTGTGTTTAATTGCTTTACATTGTACAGAAATCTCATCTCGGCTGCTGTCGGGTAAAAATATCTTACTCTTTATCCCTACCGTTTTCTTTAACAACAAGGAGCCATTTCTCTTACTCCGTCCTTACCAATCCTTCAAGAACACCAAATCTAAAAATGGATTTGAGATTTTAAAAAGGGGAGAGTGTTGACACCTGTCAACACTTAATACAACAGGAAAATCTTATGTCATAAGGAGGCAAGTCTGCCCTCAGAAATCGCAATGGACACCGTTTAGGAAAGGCTCCTTCAAGGACCTGGGGACAGGCACTTCTAAATGAGGAAGGGTGAGGTCAGCAGGGGTATATGTGGTCCATGGCCTTCTGCCCCTTTAAGTCTTAACAGGCTTCTTAAAGACAACTCCACGCATCTGAGCAATGAGTCTAAGAAACGGAAGGATTCCCTACGCATTCATTCCAGCACTGTGGCAAGCACATGGACAACAAGTTGACAAAGAATGAAGGGGAAAGGTTTGTCTTGGCTCTCAGTGTTAGACGGTCCAGCCCATGATCAACAGGCCTTATGGCTCAGGGTCTGCGGCAAGGCGGCACATGCCGGTAGGAGAACTCATCACTTAACAGGGAATCAAAGAGAAAGGGAGGGACTAGTCTATCCTACTGCCCCTTCTGAGGGCATGTCCCCTGTGTTCTGAAGATCTCTCACTAGTGTCTGTCTGTCTGTCTCTCTGTCTCTTTCTCTGTGTGTGTGTGTGTGTGTGTGTGTGTGTGTGTCTGTGTGTGTGTTTCTCTCTCTCTCTCTCTCTCTCTCTCTGTGTGTCTGTCTGTCTGTGTCTCTGTCTCTCTCTCCTCTCTTCTTACAAAAGATTTATTTTTATTTTATACAAGAGTGTTCTGTCTCATGTGCATGCCTGACGCCCACACAAATCAGTGGAGGGTATCAGACCCCACGGAGCTGGTGTTACAGACAGTTGTGAGCAATCACGTGAGTGCTAAGAATCAAACCCAGGTCCTCTCGAGGAGCAGCCAGTGTTCTTACCCACTGAGGTATCTCTCTAGTTCCTGAGGCCTCATCTCTTAAAAGAGTACTGGAGCTCCCAATGGAGCCAGTCTGGGGCCAAGCCTTTGAAGGGTACTTATTCAAAGTGGAACAGCAGCAATTGTATATACTTAGGAGGCAGCGTCAGTAACACCTGAGTACTAGGGGGAAGGACCTGCCAGCAGCTCCAGCATCCACAGGTATGGGATTATCTCCTAGAAACCTGACTGGGGCTGACACAGGAAGCCTTTCTAAAAGAGGCTCCAACACCAGCGGCTCACACAGGTGCCTTTACAATCCATGCTGCTTTGATAAAAAACCTGACACTCTCCAGCAAGTCAAAGCTTATTAAAACCGTATAGGTAAAAACAAATACAATGCTCCAAATACAAATGGAGCATTAGATCTCCGAGTCTATCAACTAGATCCTAAGGCTGTACTAGATACAGTGTTTAAAAGCAAGAGTGCCTACAACTAGGGTACCAAAGTTTAAGACGACAACAACAAAACCCTCAAATGCACTTCTTTAATCATTCGCATTTTAAAATATCTTAAATAAGGCCTTTTCCACTCCTGAGATGGCATAAAATTGCTGTTTAACTTTTTTGAACTTTTTTAGGTATTTCTGACATGAACAGTAAGCAGAAGCTAACGCTGGGATTCCTTTTAACGCCAGGCTGTGGTTTCCAGGGAGGACGGTAGAGTCGGCCCAACTCTCTGGATGCATGGATGGTTAGCTCATTTGGCTGGGCCCCAGCATCACGCACATGCGAGCAAGGTTACAAGCTTCAGACCTGGGCAGGAAAATTAAATTCACTATAGATCCCCAGGCCTAGACTGCACCCTCATCCCAGCTTTGATGCCACAAATGGTTGAAGCTGAGAACAGATGAGCTGGGTGTTGCATACTGTGGCTCCTGGAAACGCCATTAAAGTGCATGTGCTGTGAGAGCGGGCCAGCAGCGTCATCCACTGTAGGAAAGGTGAGTGTTTTTACTTAGCCAGAATCTCAAGTTCTATCTCTGGGGGACAAAACCGTTTCAGTGACGGAGTTACCCTGGAGTGCCCCTGAGCTTTGGATCCACCATTTGAAAGAGGGTCGCTAAAGCTTCTCTTCCTGGTTATTTCCAGATGCAGAACAAACAGGTACTTAAGTTAGCAGCAGCCTGTATCCTGGGCCCAATGCAGTGGCCAAGTTCAGCTACCTTATTAGCTGCTTTCTCCTCCATTAA
>NC_140500.1:15577088-15617088 GCF_964271855.1 Acomys minous
AGGAGAAAAGCCGAACAAACACTCCTGGCAGAACCTTGATGTGGTTATGTCTTTGTTCTGGGGAGAACTAGTGGTTTGTTGAGTAGGTTAAAAAAAAACAAAAACAAAGAACAACAACAACAACAAAAAAAAAGTACTTGAAAATCATTGTTATTACAAACAAGCAAAGCTTTCTTCTCAATTAACTTGCTCTTATTAAAACCTATTTTCTAACCGTCAATTGGTGCAAAACCATCCACATAAAAGGGTATATTAGAAAACCTGGGGGAAATGAGCTTCTAGCATTTGAAGTCTAACAAACTTCCCTAGAAAGTTCTACTGTTCCTTGACAGATCCACATGGGACTCGCGCACCTATCACTGTCCCACAGATACATACAGTAAATCACTGGTGTAATCTAAGATTCCCTAGCTGCCATGGCAGGTAAAATTGGCTTATAAAATAACAATTACACACACACACACACACACACACACACACACACACACACACACACACTGTGTTCAAAGCAGTCAAAAGGTTCTTTCACCATATTATCAAACATAGAATTCTTATTTAAATATATTATTACATCTTACTTTTTTCATACTAAGTCTTTGAATCTGGTGTCTAGTTTCCAATACAACCCATCACCAACAGGACATGAATTTCCACTAGAAGGTTTTAATCTGTATTTAGTTGTGCCAGGGTGACGGCATATTCCTGCAATCCCTGTACTTAAGAGGCTAATGCAGGAGGACTGTCTAGAGTTCAAGGTCAGCCTGGACTACAAGAGAGATCTTGTCTCCAAAAAAAAAAAAATAAAACTTCCAGCTGGGAGGCTAAGTTTATACATCCAAGCAGTTTCAATATTCTTGAACCAACTTCTAATGGCAGAGTCAAGTGTTTCCAAGTTGCATTTATTAAAATGAAATAAAGACTCAGTTTGATAGCTGTGTAAACCACGTCAGTGACTCTGGCAACCATACTACACACTGAGGGCTATATTCAGGGGCAGCGTCCTGCCAGAGGTGCATGGGGAGGGGGAGACCAAGCTGCGGTGCTGTGGCCATCCTTTCAGGAGCATTACAGACACTGTATGTGCCTCCTCTTCCTTTCTCCAGAGCTCATTACAGCCCACCAAAGCCCTTCACAGAGAAGGATGAGGCAGTGGGACCGCCTCTGCCCTCTACAGCGAGGGGTCACAAGCCCCTCCCACCAGGAACCCACCGCTAAGCCACCCAGGAAGTCTCGCAGGAGCTGAATCGCAGTTCTGTCAGGAAGCCACTTTGCAGAACTTCAGCTTTCTCCCCAACACAAACTGCCACCATGTCCTGCGGTCCTTCCTCGTGTGGATCATTCTTAAACTTGGCCACAATGTTCCTATTATATCCCTAGAACTACCTCAGCCCAGCAAGTGGTAATGCTCCCGACATCCTGCTCAGTGCGGTCTGTGCTCTGCTATCTAAAATGTGAACTATAAGACAGGTTTAAAAAGAAGGAGTGATGACCTGCTCACTGCTCAGAGGAAAGTTGTGAGTCTACTTCGGAGAAAAGAGAAGGAGAATGCGAGCTCCAGGCGGAGTTTGAAACGCAGGGCTCTAACTTCCTTAAGCGCATGCCTGGGGTGGCCAGGCCATCTTCCCTGCCTGCCCAACTTCTGTGGCTGTGACTGAAGACCTACCTGGGGACCCTCCTTAAAGGGAAAATGACTAAGCATCTTGGATGAGCCATCCTCTCAATTGTTGGCTGCTTGTTGTTACTTCAAGACAGGGTTTCTCTGTGTAGCCTTGGCTGTCTTGGACTCACTTTGTAGACCAGGCTGGCCTCGAACTCCCAGCGATCCGCCTGCCTCTGCCTCCGCCAGTGCTGAGATTAAAGGCGTGCGCCACCATGCCTGGCTGTTGGCTAGTTTTATTTGTTTGGTTGGTTTTACCTATTGTGTGTAAATGTGGAGGTTCAGAAGAAAACCTTGAGCACTCACTTCTTTCCTACTACCCTGTGGGTCCCAAGGATTGAAGTCACAGTCTCAGGTTTGGCAGAAAACACCTTTTACCCATGGAGCCATCATTGTACCAAACCTTAAGTTAGTGTACCTTGCAGTTTCTTTTCCATTTTTCTTTTTCCCCCTCTTCCT
Organism: Acomys minous; assembly: GCF_964271855.1. NCBI lineage: Eukaryota > Metazoa > Chordata > Mammalia > Rodentia > Muridae > Acomys > Acomys minous. The sequence goes on from NC_140500.1 coordinate 15,579,205, forward strand.
CCCTCCCTCCCCCTCCCCTCCTGGGTCTTGCTGTGTAGCTGTGTAGCCTAGGCTAGCCTCAAATTTCTGTTCTTCCTGCCTCAGCTTCCCCAGACCAGGGCCTGAGATTACAGGGGCACACCGCCACACCCAGCCTTGCAACTGACCCTGCCAATCCTAGCCTTCTGAATCTGCTTTCCTTCCTCACCTCCCAATACTAAAAACAACACAAGCACAACCTGAACACACACACTTGTCACTTCCTTCACATCGATTCCTCCCGAGGAAACGACAAGAACCATGTTTCAGCTTCTTGGCTCATTGTGAAACTCAAACAACTGTGCTGACAGCTGATGAGGTTTTTTAGTAAATTGAGTTAAAACAGTGAAAAAGTCGATGCCAGCCATGACGCGTTAATCTTATGCAATAGTTTCCATTCCTTTCAGACTTGGGTTCAAAGACAAAAGCTGCTCCCTTTATCCCCTTTTGTCAAAGGCTTAAGAAAAATTAACATGCACCATTTGGCTGCATTACACCATTTTACATCCATTAGTTAGCAAGACAGAGACTAGGTACTGTTTTTCTCTCTTCAGATGAGGGTGGGGGGGGCAAATCAATCAAATTTCTGAGACTGGCCTTGAGTGTCAAATCTAGATTACAGGCCAACTCTGAAAATGGAATTCCCTCAGTATGCCCCTGAGTGTTCTATGACCTAAACAGAACCCCCCCACTGATCTGAACCACTGTTCAACAAACAGTTCAATAAAGACTTTTAGAACCGATTCCAGTTGATCGCTGGGGTTTTAACCCTATGGACACCAGGAAAGTTGGGAAGGTCTCTCCTCATCTCTTGACATCCCCAAGTGTCCCTATCCTACCCATGTACAGCCCTGGATCCAACTTTCCAACCTATGCTTGCCAGGCCTCAAGTAGACTCTGCCCTTGAGTACAGAGTATCTCAGAACTCCTTGGGTCAGTGGTTTGCTGGATTTGATTTTCCTGTGTCCACATCCAGAGCTGTGGGCCAACCTTACCTACATGCTGGCATTCAGAACCCCAGACCTCACAGACAGCCCAGGCTTCTCCCACTCACTCACAGGGGAAAATTATCAAGAAATGAAAACTCCGCATCAGCAGGGACATTGCCTGTTCTGTTCACCACCAAAACCCTAAGGCCTGAAAACAGGACTCATCATTATTTAAGAAGGGAATGAGCCTCATTAGATGATGTCACTCAAAATGTCTCCTCACGCTAACACAAGCTCGTGTTTTGTCCGGTTTCCACCTAGGGCCACTAGTGACTTATTAACAAAACTTTTAGTCCAACTGCCAACCTCAAATCTTAACTACAAGCCACCCCTGGTGCCTATCCACCCTTACTTCTCCCCTCCAGGAGGAGCATTCTGGGTCCTTCAGTTCTGAAGCCTGATGGGAGTCGGTTTCAAGTGCCTAGAGCATCCTACTACCGAAGCACATCTGTTGCTTCCCAAAGTAGGTACTTAATCATGTGTTTAAAAGACCTCCACTACCCAGGGGTCCTGCTCAAACTATGGCACCAGCCAAGGACAATACATGCAGTAAACTTCGAACCCCTACACAGATCTAGCCAATGGACAGGACATTCTCCACAGTTGAGTGGAGAGTGAGGTCTGACTTTTACACGTACTCTGGTGCCCCATATTTGACCACGTCCCCTGGATGGGAAGGCCTGGTGGCACTCGGAGGAAGGATAACAGGCTACCAAGAAGAGACCTGATACCCTATGAGCACATACAGGGGGAGGAGGTCCCCCTCAATCATAGTCATAGGGGAGGGGAGTAAGGGGAAAATGGGAGGGAGGGAGGAATGGGCAGATACAAGGGATGGGATAACAATTTAGATGTAATATGAATAAATTAATAAAATATATTTTAAAAAATATAAATAAATAAAAGATCTCCACTAATCCCAGCACTACTCAACCAGGAATAACAGTTTGAAAAATAGTTATATATGCCAATGAAGTTGTGAGCTTCAGATCAGCTCTCTCTTACATGTACACACACACACACACACACACACACACACACACACACACACCATCTCTAGGATCATCTTGGAAGAAGAAGGTAGACAAACTGTAAGAGCCATTGGTCGAGAAAGACCAGAACAAAACTGTCCTGAGGACAAGAAAAGATAGCTGCACTCGTGAGCTATCGGCAGCTGTGGTTGCCTGCACAGGCCCCAGCACAATATGAAGGCAGTCAACATTCCAGCACAGCAGACAGAAGGGTTCATGAGGAGCTGGGGACAGTTGATGGCTTCTGGAGGAAAGTCAGGGTGGCTTTTGTTTGTTGTTTTAATACGTGGCCTCTGGTGGGCCACTGTGCTCTAGTGGATGGTACCAAACCCAGAGCATACGGACAACACAAACAGGACTCAGAGGAAGAAGACACCAGACTGGGGGACTGAGGAGGTGGTGGCATATCTGAGAGGAGTTGGAAGAAGAATGAGGAACATGATAAAACTCAAAGACTAAAAATATTTTTTAAAGTTATAGATGTGTGTGTACGTGTGTGCACATGAGCATGTATGTGTGTGTGTGCACGTGTGATCGCACACAGAAATGGAGGCCAGAGGCTAATACTGGGTACTCCCCTCAATTGTTCCTCTACCTTTTGGGGTCGGGGCTTTGGGGGACTCACCAATTTTGCTACAACTACCTAGCTAGCAAGTCCCAGAGGTCCTGCTCCACTGGGCTTACAGGCATTTGCTGCCAAGCCTGGCTTTTACATTGGCTCCCGAGGATCCTAGGGCTTGCACAGCAAACAATGTTCCAACTGAGCATCTGTCCCCAAGACCCACAGACAGGAATAATAGTCAATTGCCATATTTCTGCATGACACGTAACAGTACCGTGCGGCTGGTCAAATCCGACATTAGTGATAGCAAGCACATCTCATGTTTAAAACTCCAGATCAAGGGTCAAAGCTGATCACCATTCTAGTTTTTTCTGTAGTCTTCCTCTCCAAGGTCGGCTTACAATGTGTAGGCACCGGATGTGACTGTACTGACGACTGTTCCTAAGGACCATGAACCCTGACAGGCTGCACATAATTCATAATTACTGAGCCAGTGAGTGTGAAAATGAGTGGAAGACCTTGATAAATGATTTTTCTTTGATTCACTGACTATGCACCTGGCCCCACTATTCACTGAGACTATGAAAGTGAACAAGAAAAGAATTCTCAATCTTGCCTAAGGAACATATAGTAAAGAATTTTTTTTTTAAGTAAAGAATAAGGAAACTATCATTATCAGCTTTTATGTGACAAGTACAAATAATTTTATTTAAACTTCCCAGCTATCAATTAAGTATGATTTGGTGGCAGGACAAAAGGAGTTTGGTTTTTATTGAGACAGGATTTCATGTAGTCCAGGCTAGCCTCTAACTTGCTGAGAAACCAAAGGCTAGCCTTTGCCAAACTCCTGACTCTCCTGTGTCACCACTCAAGTTGTTAGGTTACAGGCAGATGCCACCATACTCAGTAAGTGTGATATTTCATTGCTGCTCTAAAGATTTGGGATTCAACAATGTTATATAGCATGCATGGTATTAACAAGTAACAAGCTAGCCTTGGAACCTAGAGCAAAGCCCAGGACCTTTGGTTAGATGGAGCGACAGCTGTATAGCAATTGGATGATGACATAGCTTCTCAAGGTGACACCTTTTGAACTTGGGAGGAGACATTTTGGCCTTACCTCTCATACTCCTCAAGAAGCCACTTTAAGTGACTGATGTCATTCCCGATAAAGCCATAGGAGTTCTCCCAATCCCAGCTCCCACAGTCCCAGCTCTCGCAGACATCAGCAAAAGATCCCGTTGGAGGTCCAGGATCTACTTTGAGGACACTGGGGAGAGACTGGACTGTAGCAGAAGCTGCTGCTAAATGCTGGTGGCCTACAGACACCCAAGAAAGATGGCAGATCACTGAACAGAGGACCACGGGACATACAAGAGTGGAAGAAGGGAGATTGCCTAGATGTAGGAGCTGGTGTCACTCAACGGTGCCACCTTGCCACTTTGGGGACAGGTGCTCTAAGTTAGCAAGACACTGTGCTCATTAATTCTTACACAGAAGAAGAACTGCACCTTTCAAGTTTCATTTCAATTCCCTGGAAACACCCAGGCACCATAATACAGTCTTGCTCTGGGATTTCCTACAGGATTTGACACGGCCATTTCTGAGATGTCTCAGTGGCTCAAGGTACAACATAATTGCACGGGGGTGGGTGACTAGGAGGTAACAAACCAGTGCTCATGTGAGAGTATTATCTATCTGCTGCAGAGCTTAAGTCACTTGTAAGCCCTCAGAAAAATCATCTGTTTTTATGCACGGGGGGTGGGGATGAAATGGCAATCAAAGGACCCAATTCCCATAGAGACACAGCAGCTGCTGCCAGGTCTGAGTGTCCTGGTGTGATGAGCTAGCCGTCTATCTGAATTAGACTGACCCAAGAAGGGATAATTCCAGGTAATTTCTAGAACACCAATACCACTCCTGTTCTATACAAAGGGAAAATATTCATGTGCCTCTTTTGATTAATATGCCAGCAACTACAGACAAAACAGCAGGTGGTCTGCAGGACAGGGAGGTTTCCTGAAGTCGGCTACAACTATCAGTAGATTAGCCATCTGTCAGGGCCAGCTCACCTGCATTTATAGGTCAACTCTTCAGCATCACTAAGCAGTGTGTGTGTGTGTGTGTGTGTGTGTGTGTGTGTGTGTGTGTGTGCGTGTGCGTGTGCGTGTATGTGTGTGTTAGGGAAGAGGCCTGTACTGCACCAAAACTGAACATAATTCCATTACCTACATTGAGGCCGCTAGGTCTCTGCTAAAGAGATCTACTTCCCAGTTGGCTCCACCACCATCTAGCGTGGCCCAGCAGAAGACCTCAGGAGGGAAGCCTGATGCAGTGCTCCAGAAGCACCCTCCTCCCTTGCTGTGCTCTCTTCTAGTCAGTTGCCTACGCCTTTTCCTGCAACCTGTGAAGAAGGTAAAGAGGATAATGAACCGAAGACGATGGCACAGTGAGCAGCAGGCTAGGAGGAAGTGAAGAGGTAGGTGTACAGCGCCCCTTCCGTGGGCCAGGCATTTAAGATACCCTGTCTGTTTTACAAAGGGGGCGAGTGAGTCACGATGAAATTAAAGACCTTGCTTTCCTAGCTGGAGAGGCGGTGCAGCGGTTAAGAGCATGCCCTCCACTTCCAGAGGAACCCACACGGCTGCTTACAACCATCTATAGTCCCAATCCAGGGAACCCAAGGCCTCCACGGGCACCAGGCTCACAAGCAGTACACAGACAATATGCACAGACAACATACACATAAATTTTTAAAAATAGTTTGTCTTCCACTGTTGTACAAGTAGTGATAGTATTTTAAGCAAAGTAGGCCAGATTCTAAAACTATGTTCATTCTACACTTTGTCCTCACACTAAGAAGGCTATTTGGGCATTTGAAAATGGTCCCATTTGCATGGTGATTAACATGATTACAGAACTGAAACTGGGGAGATTAGACAAAAGGGAAGATATTCTGACATCTAAGGTCATATTTGAACCAAGTGACAGGGCGTTTAAACAGCACAACACGCCCTGGCATAGGTCCTAAGCAGAAAAGCAAGAAGGGATGCTTGCCCAGCACGGCCATGGGAAAGTACCACGGAGGCTCAAGGACCGACTACGGCTAGCAGCATCTGCCGGGAAGAGAAGCTGGGGTGGAGAAGGATGGCTGCACAAGCCTTCCGTGTGCTCAAATGGTTTGCACTTGAAGAAAAACCCTTTCCCCCTGGTACTGAAGAAAACAGCCTGTGACTTTCCCTCTACCTTCCTTTTGTTCCTCTTCTGCCAGTGTCTTCTTCCTTTCTCTCTTCCTTCTTTTAGGTTTTTGTTTGTGTTGTTTTTGTTTTTGTTTTGAGACAGGGTCTTGTTCCATGGCCCAGGCTTGGCCTGAACTCACACCTCTGTAGCCCAGGCTGGCCTCAAACTCACGATGTTCTCACCTTGGCGATCTCCTGAAGCTGAGGTGATGAACATGCACTACCTTGCCCAGCATCCATTTTTATTTGACTCAATCTCTCTCTCTCTCTCTCTCTCTCTCTCTCTCTCTCTCTCTCTCTCTCTCTCTCCTCTCTCCCTCCCTCTCTCTCTCTCTCCCTCTCTCCCTCCCTCTCTCTCTCTCTCTCTCTCTCTCTCTCTCTCTCTCTCTATCTCTCTCTCTCTCCCTCTTGCTTCTTTTCCCATGGTAAATTTAGGCAGAAAAGGGATGAACCAGCATCCTCATTTTCCAGATTTAAGAACCAAAAAAAAAAAAAAAACAAAACAAAAAAACAAACCCCAGAGCAACAGAAGTATCTTGAAACACACTTCTTCTTTCAGACCTCAGCTAGTTATCAGTTCTTGTTTCCAGTATTTCCCACACATTGTACCAAGAAGAAACAGTAGGCAAGCGTGAAACCAGAAATTCTGCTTTGCAATGCCCCACTTATCTCCAGTCTCCCTCAGCCCATGACTGTGGGCTTTGGGCCTTCTACAAGGAGGCATTAAAGACCGGCACTGAACCACTCCTACTGTTATCTAGGTCAGCTTTAAGGTAGACAAGTTTAAGGTGGAATGGTTTTATTTTATGAAGAGCCACCTGAAGCTAAAAAGGTAACCAACCATCCTGGTTTGCCTGGGACTAGGAGCGCTACCAGGATGTGGGGTTCGTGGTGCTAAAACCATGAGAGTCTTGGGGTATGGGAGACAAGTTGGTTACTTAATGCCTCCAGTGGGGCCACGTTCCCAACTGAGGGAATGGTCCCAGACAGACAAAATATTTTCAGCTGGAAGTTTTAGCTTGTGTGATACCAGTTAAGTGGTAGTTGACATTTTCAGTATTTTAAAGATTGATAACTACATTGGGTTTGGGGCCCTTGGGAAGGGAGGTGTTCTCAAAGAAGTGTTACGGTAAATCCATCAGCAAAACTGTGTGAGAAGGCACTGGGACTTTAAGTGTGACCAAAGCTGCCTGTTCTATCCCATGCTTTTCTGAAATTTGCTTTTCATTAAAGGCGGAGGGGTTTATTTTCTCTTAAGAATAACTGTGAGGAATCCAAAATCCCCAAAGCCTAATAGCTTAACTCACTCTCGCTTTCGTGTAGAATGTCACAGAGCCGCAAACAACCTTTGCTTTTCACTGTGAGCACTCTCCTTTCAGTTCTCTCTCCCTCTGTCCCTGAGGGTCTCACAGAGCCGAGCTGGCCTTGGACTTGCTATGTAGCCAAGGGTGACCTTGAACTTCTGATGCTCCTGCCTACACAACTGGAATGCTGGGATTACAGGCATGTGTCATCATATCTGGTTTTATGTGGTGCTGGGGACTACACTCAAGGCTTTGTCCATGCTAGGCGAGCACTCTACCAGTGGAGCTATATCCCGAGCTCCTAGTTGTATTTTTAGCAGGTCTGAGTTTTGTTTTGGTTTGGTTAAATTCTGCAAGGTGTTGTTAACACATTAAATATGCATATTTTTTTATTTTAGACACCATTGCTTTCTAAAGATCAAAACTACCTCTTTAGATTTCTTTTCTTTCTTTCTTTCTTTCTTTCTTTCTTTCTTTCTTTCTTTCTTTCTTTCTTTCTTTTTAATTTTAATGGGGAGATACCCTCACAAAAAAACCCCACACTTAAAATTACTTGTCCCTGGCAGCACTTCCTTTTTACAGAGAACAGCACTACAGAGGGCAGCCTCTCCACTTTAAAGTCCACCATTAAAGGGGACTTTAATGGGTCTAGGAGTCAGATCTAGAGGAGGACAGAAAAAGCATGAAGTTAAGAAGGGCCTCCAGCCAAGCGGCGCTCACTCACAGGACGGCGCAAAGCTGCCTCGTGCATGCTTTTGGGAAAGGCACCGGTCCTCGGTCAGTATGCCAGGAGCTGTGTGACTAGAGTGAGGAAATTTCCTGGGGAAGAGCAAATGGCAGCCCACCAAGGTGTCAGCAGACCACAGAAAGGCTTTCTTTCCTTTGCACTTCTCTTGTCAGGCGTCCACGTCCATAGCCTTCCAAGCAAAGGGGAAAACAACCCACATTCTGTGGCGAAGAGCTGCCAACCCCATTGTCTCCACCTACGGGAGGAAGTCTAAAGGACCCAGATGAGAAGGTCATAGGTTAAGAGAGAGGAGACAACTGTCAGATGTCCAATCAGCACAAGGCCCACCTCATCAGAGTCCAGTCCCTGAGCCACCCATCTCAGCTCTCCCCTGGACCAGTGTAGCTCTCCCCACCGGCCTCGGTGACTTGCACCTTTGTGCATACAATTGGCTCCTTTGAGCGTGGCAATACCAGACCAGGCCCTTACTGGCCTTCCTCTGTTTAGACAGGACTTATCAGACAGGTTATACTGCTTTCTGCCACGTTGCTCTGCAGTTATCTCTAAAATACCATGGTAAAAGGAAACAACAAACAGACAGGGATTTCTTACCACCTCCAAAGGCCTACAGAGGTCTACATAGGCCAGAGGCTTTGCTGGGCATCCATGGTTAAGCCCCTATATGGTAGGGTATTTTTTTAAGGACTCTAAGGAAAGAATTGTCAAAAGGAAAGTCAAAGACAAGTGGCCCCTTTCTGGAGGGAGTAAAATACATCTCTTGAAGCTGGTAGCAAGGTCAATAATATTTTTTGCTTGTACATAACAACGATGGTCATGGATTCCTTTTCTATTCTGTACATCTAAAAACCAGAAAAGATAAAAGCCCAACATCTTCACAAATCAACACAAATCTAGGGGTGGAAACCAAGATAGCTCGCGCCAACCTATACATATTCAGCAAAGCATGAAGAAGGTTACTCTGTCATTGCACAAGACACAAGTTTTTACATCAGTCTAAAAAAACAACTTTGTGAAGAAAAATGCACAAAAATTGGTGTGGTGGCAGTACTCAGGAGGCAGTGGCAGGAGGATCTCTATGAATCCAAAGCCAGTCTGGCCTCCATAGTGAGTTCCAGGACAGCCAGACTGTCTCAGCAGCAGCAGCAACAACAACAACAACAACAAAGTAATGCATGAATAAAAGTAAATCAAGAACCAAGGACCAAGGTGTATATTCTTTTCCAAAGGTCAACATAGTTCCTGGGGGAGTGAAGGGTTACTGGAAAGGTAGCTTCATTGGGAAAGCACTTAATGTGCAAGCAAGAAGCCCTAAGTTCAATCCTTAGAATCCATAGTAAAACAAAACAAATCCATAATGGATCGTGGTGGCATGAACTTGTAATAAGACAGGGACAAGCAATGCCTGAGGCTCCCTGGCCAGGCAGCCTACCTTCCTTAGAGAGTTCCAGAGCCCTTGTCTCAAAAACAGTAGGCAGATAGACAGACAGATAGACTAGATAGATAGGTAAGTAGGTAGATAGGTAGACAGGCATACATACAGACAGACAGATCAGCATAAAAAGCTCTTGAGGACAAAACCTGAAGTTGTCCTCTAGCTTCCACACGTATGTGCATGCTCATTTGCATGTATATATGCACCAGTACACACACACACACACACACACACACACACACACACACACACAAACACACCCCTAACCAAGATCAAGATTGTATTGACCCAAGAGTTTAAGGGCAACTACCATCCACATAGCATGAGTCATTCTTAGTAATAGTGGCTTCCAGGTTAGAGAGAGAATCCTCTCTCTCTACCAAAAAGCCCCCTCTGTCACATTTCCTTCCTCATTCATAGTAACATCGGTGACCTAGGGAGCTTCTCAGGTGCTAATGTGGTCCACTGATCTATCAGGCATAAACATACACCTGGCACCACATGGCAACACAGTTTCTATCAAGGCAGCTGCCTAACAGCTCCAGGGACCTTGCTTGGAGAGTGTCTTTAGGGAAAGGTGCAAAGCTGAAAACAAGCCTTTGATCTCAGGGCCCACACCCACAGGAGCACACTCAGGAGTGCACCAGATAAAATTCTGAAAACACGGACAAAGTTCACTTGACAGCTGCCCATTCCTGGCTGGGAACCGGCACACCTGGCCATTTTCCCACTCCTTCCTTCGGCAAATTTTACCTGCCTGAACAGGAAAGAGTGACAAGCGGGACACAAACGCCTGCCATGCCACTTGCACGAAACCCATGTCCGAAACACAGAGCCTTAAACTATTCACTCGGTGCAGTGCATAACAGCGCCATCAAAAACAAGAGGGAACGGATGCCCAAGTATTTGACAAGCTCTAAAGCCAGCATACAACATTAGACATTCTGGTGTTAAATAACACCAAACTGGAATGCTGAGGGCTGGGGCGATGGTTTGGTAGGTGACGTGCTTACCGCACAGCACAAGAACATTGAGTTTGGATCCCCAGCAACTGCACAAGAAACTATGTGCCAAAAGTGGGCATCTATAATAGCCAGTGCCAGGGAGGTGGAGACAGACTCATTAATTCCTACAGCCCACTGGCCAACCAGCCAGGCTACCCAATTGAGCTCCAGGCACCAGAGAGAAAGACCCTGTCTCAAAGTTTAAGGTATGGAACAATTGGGGAAGACATAAGACATTAACTTCTACCTCTCATACACGTGCACAGATATGTGCACCACACATGCACACACACAGACACACACGGACAGACACACAGAGACACAAACACAAAATCAAAAACAAACAAACAAAAAATCCTAAATTGTCAATAACCATCAGTGCAACCACTGTGAGGTCATAAGGAGAAATCAAGGATAAGTTAGTATGTTTTTTTAAAAAGGCTATCATAAAAACAATTTAGTGACCTAAACATTCCATACACCATAAAACTCAAGCAATTTCTCTTGGAATCCATGAACCTCAACTTGAAGGGGAACATCCGGGAAGTTTCCAGGCTGCCTTTGCCTCTTTCTAATGTATCTCTTGCCATTTAATGTGCCCTAAGGATGCTTTTGAAGCAAGTCATCTTTCTCTAGACTATTCCTTGATTGCACTTTGAGCCCACAAGCACTTCTTGAGTACAGACTACGTATGTGTTACATGTAAGAGGCCGTATGAGTGTGTGATTGGGCACAGAAGTAGATAAGAAAACAGCCTTGCCTTCCCTTGAGGCCATGAGAAGGAGTCAGCTGGGCAGGTCAGAGGACCCCGCCCCCCACCCCCCACAAGGGATGAACGTTCACAGTAGAGCACATACCACTCCAGTGGGACAAAAAAGAATCATAGTTCAGGTTGGGAAGACAGTGCCTTCAAGAAAGATTTTTACATGCTCTTAACTTTGTTGCAAAAGTAGGTAATGGGGAAACTCCTTTTATTACACAACAGGTCAGAACTTAATAAAGCAAGTGTCATTCCAAAGAAAACTCAGGATTGCCAAGTATGGCCCACTGGCATCTTGTTTTAACTGTGCACTGTCCGAAACGAAACACATTCCAGCTTGGACTTGGAATTCTAACTGACTGATCCATACACACACACACACACACACACACTCATGGATGTACTGGAACCTAGACTAGATGTTAGAGCAGGGGCACTTTCCGTCTGGGAGTGGGTCCTTCAAGAGACGTGCCAGTGACTCCCAGCGACTGTCACTAAGAATGGGCAGCGGCAGGTGACAAAACAGTTCACTAGAGAAAAAGCATGTAGTGCTGTTCATACAGTTTGTCCCCCTCAAGGTTTAAGCGCTGGAAGCTTGGTCTCTAGTGTACTGAGGCTGAGGAAGTAAAACCTTAACAAGGCAGGGCCTGTGGAAGGCAGTCAGGTCGGGTGCTGGAGGCTCTATGCTCATGACTGACTGGATCAGTGCTGTCACACCTGAGGAGGCTGACAGAAAGTGAGACCGCTCCACACCTTGGTTCCTTCTGCATGTAGCCCTTACCACTTCTCTGCCGTGTGGAAAGGCAGCTGCTAGTGGGAGACGAACCGGTGCTCACTAGACACAAGGCTGTCTAGACTTGCCAGAGGCCAGAATGGTGACCAGATAAAACCTCCTTTCTTTATAAAATACCCACCCTGAGGAACTGTGCTGTAACAACACAAAATGGACTAACAAACAAACGTAGCTGTGAAACGCCAATGAGAGATTTGAGAACCCCAGGGCAAGAGGATGAGATGGACCGGTACAAATGCGGATACTGGAGTGGCCTCCACCACCGTCGTCTGCTATGAGACGTCAAGGAAGATCTCGTACTAACACAAGTCACCTAGTCACGAGGCCAGTGAGCTGACTCAGTGGACACAGCTCTTGTCGCGCAAGCCTGACAGCATGATCCCCAGACTCCACATAAAGGTGGAAAAAAAAAGAAAACAAACCCCACAGAGTGGTCCGCTGGCCTCCACATATATACCATGGCACGAGTGCACCCACGCATAACACACATGCACACACGCGTGGAAGCTTCAGGACACTTCCTATGACTTTGCAAGTTAACTCTTTGTGCGGGCTTCTGTGAGGCATATTATCCCTCACCCACCCACCCCAACTCAATCCTCCAACAATGCACAGAACAGTAAAAAAAAAAAAAAAAAAAAGACTTCCTGATAATGGTTCATAGTAGATCTTCAATCAATGTTTACTTCATGCTCAGCCACAGGGCAAGCAACAAGAAACCAAGCGGAAACAGACCCTGGGATCCCCACGTGGTTTACAGATTCAAGCCTGGATATAAACTCCCCCGGGGCTGATCTGATGGGCGCAGGCCCACTCTACATGACTAACTCAAATAGTAAAGATTCACAGCTCTGCCCCACAACTTCCTCCCAAACCCTCCTTACACGCTCCTTTGCTGGGAGCTGCCAGTCCAAGAAGGCTCCATGCAGAACCCTCAACCCTTGCTGTAAGCCCCACCCACATGCACTGTAAAAGGCAGCCCCTATTAAGACCCTATCAGGGCAAACCTGAGCTTCAGGAGTAACCGGAGACCTGGGGAACTGACCTGCTTAACAGCTGAGGTGCCTACAGGCTAGCTGGGAGTTTAAAACTCACTGCCGCGTTGAAGTCAATTTCCCTGCACAGAGAATCAGCACATGGACTCCCTTAGGTTGAGAACTGGGGGTGGAAGCCTTGCCCACCTCTGAGGAATATGAATCCACATTCTCAGGGCTCTGTGCTCTTCCTGGACATCCTCAAGGAATACCACTTGTTTCAAAGATGCTTACGAGACAGGCAAGGTGGGATGGGCCTCTTATCCCAGTACCTGAGAAGGAGAGGCAAGAGGATCAGGAATGTAGGGTCATCCTCAAGTACACGGAGTGGTCCAGGCAGCAGGCAACATGTAAAATGAAAGCATCTTATGTGGCTGGTTAATGCCACCTTATCCTAGTGTGTGTTGTTCTGCAACTTGGGAAGAAAAGAAGCTGGTCTTCCAAGAGCGATGGCCAAGGATAGGTAAGGGTGGGACACAGGACTACAAGGGACCCAGAGGGATAAATCCCAATTGGCCTGTAGGGATGCCGATATGCAATTATGTGTCCACGGAATTCCAACAATGGGCCTAGGACCCACTCTTGGATAAGAGACACAAAGAGGTAAACTGTCCTCACAGAGCTCATGTGTCCAAAGGTCACAGTTTAGGACACCAAGTGCACACATCGCTTTTTAAAAGTTGGCTTTTATTAGCTGCATTTTGATACCGTTTCCCAAGGGCAAGAAAGAATGGGAGGCAGCTGGAGCTATGGAGAGAAAGAGGACAGAGCAAGGCGGGGAGCAAGGAGGGAGGGGGTGAGCACTCTGAGTGCTCACTTAGTCTTTGGCAGGTGTTAAGTGCTCACAGATTATTAACAAACAAGGAGCCTGTAAGGGGCTGGTGCTACTGAAGAGCTGGCGCACGGCTGTACCTAAAGGGCTCTCATGCAATAGTCACAACCCTGAAACACTAGCATTCGCATTTTGCAAAGATGGTGTGAACTGCAAACTGACGATCATCCAATAACAGATTCCAGTCAGGCAGTCTACTTTCTTGGTTCATTTCTGTCACTTCTACCACACGCACAGGTCTAAAGTCTCTGGAACTTGTTGGGGCTTCTCACATGCCCACCCCCAGAGCTGCCAAACCAAAACTACAGGGTGAGGACTGAACATGTATCTGTAACACGCCACTGGCGTGACTCTGATGGACGTCAGAGTCAGAGTCTCACAGGATTAATTACATTAAGTGTTGCTCCTATGTAGGGTGTAAAACGTTGCTTCCTCACAGGAATGGGCCTTGCCGAGCAGTGGACAAAGGTCAGAACACAACCATCCAGTTTTCTTCCTTTAGGGTGTGGCCAAGGATTAGGTCCAGGAAGTGAAGGTCTCAGTTCTCATTGTTGGCAGAGAAAGCAGCTGAGTTTAAGTTGATTTTATTCTGCAGTGCAGATAAGGCAGGTGAGGAATAGGTAAAGTCCTGGCTAGAACAACAACAGATGAACTCCTTCCTAGCATGCAAACATCAGGGGTAGGACGTAGTGGGCTGTATTGGTCCAAAATGTCCACCTATCAGTTAGAACCCAAGAGGGAAAACACCGCTTCTAACCAAGCCTCCGACAATGCCCGGAGGGGGAATGTGCCTGTTTGTTTACTAGAGACAGAATTCAATTATCCACACGTGCAGGATGGGGCCTCCCCGTCTCTCCTTCAGGGCTGCTAAGCGAAGGCTACAGTGTTCTTCACCAGCACCTCTCCTAAGGAGAAGCAAGGGAGACCAGAAGGTGAGGAAACAAACTCGTCCACATCTCTCCTTGTTAGCAGTTCTGGCAAACACTCGGCTGGACAAAGAAAAGTTTCTGGCTAAAATGAAACACTAGGAAGAAGTTGTAGGCTTTAGCTTTCCATGCAGTCCCTGTCTATAATGACCAGTCTCACTAAGCCTGCCTTGCCCTGTCTTCGCGCAAATGGTAGCAAGCAGAAGGTTCAAAGTCCACAACTTCCTGACGTGGCCCTTCAATTACAGCCCTCAAGGGCAAATCTGACCACTTACAAAAAGGCTCTGAAGAGTGACCCATCTTAACACACCAATCCACGTTTCTGCACCCCAAATGAATAACTGCATCTTCACTCTCAAAAGAAGGTGACAAGAAACCTGCTGTCCCCTGTGACATACGCCAGCCATAGGCTAGGGCTGCGAGGCCCTCAGCAGATTTTTCAATTCTAAACAATTTTTGCAAGGCATTTTTTAAATGGTGGCTTTACGGATACGAAAACTGAAGCTTAGAGAATTTTAAGTTCCATATTTCTTAAGCGCCAGTAAGATCAGAACACAGAACCGCCATTTTTACCCGTCTGAGCCCAAATCCCCTGACTCCATGTCCTACGTGCACAGTGGTTCTTACCTCCGCCCAGAACTATCTCTAATCCCAAGGCTGATTTTGGGGACCACTGTGCGGGTGGCTCTTTGGGGCTTTTGAGGTTATGCCTGAACATGCTAATAAGATATTCAGGTGTCAACTCTTCTCCCTTCAGTAATCACAAACACAAATCATCTCCAGTTTCTGCCTCTCTGCCAAATCTGTACACACGGATACTGTCCCATTTATGCTTTTCTTTTCTTTTCCTTTTGTTTGTTTGTTTGTTTTTCGAAAACAGGGTTTCTCTATGTAGCCTTGGCTGTCCTGGACTAGCTTTGTAGACCAGGCTAGCCTTGAACTCACAGCGACCCACGTGCCTCTGTCTACCGAGTGCTGAGATTAAAGGCATGTGCCACCACTACCACCTGGCCCTTATGCTTTTCATTAGTGATTAGCAGGCCAGCATTTTCGGCATGGTGGAAACCAAAGCCCTGGCGTGAGAAACGCCCTCACTTCCTGGATGGCTTAAGGCCAACAAGTGTATGGTGCCCATGTAACAGGAGTCCAGGACCTTTCCACTTCAGGAGGAACGTAGCCAATAACCCAGCATGAGAGGAGAGGGGAGAAAGGCAGAGCGGGAGCCATCTACAGCACCTTCCTTTCCCTGTTGCTCCTCCCGGCCCGTGCCTCAGCCCAACAGCCTTGCTGCATGTATAGCCTGCCCAAGCCCTTCTCTCTCAGCCTGGATACTCCCTGCAACAACACTATGGTACCCTGAAAAAACGCTATAACATATATGTCTGTCACTGTTAGGAGCACAAAGGCCTCTCACTGTTGTCCACAGACAAATGCATCTTTATCTAGAGCCTTGTCAAACTGCAGGCCAACTTACTTCATTACTGTTGGTTTGTGAGGGAAAAAACAAGTCAGTGTGGCTTTGGTTCCGTGCCAGAAAAGACTGTAAGAATCTGTACTGATTTGAGGCAAGAATGTCTCTTCATATCTCTATGCACAGCACTTCTGGTCTCTCTCACAGTCTGAAGCTAAAAGACCAGTATCTTCCATGGGGCTAGAGTCCGCTGCTACGTCTTATATGCACCTCATCGCTCAAAGGTTCTATAAATCAAAGCAGAGAGCATCATCCTTTGCAGAAAGAGAGCTTTGTGGTCCTAGCCACCTGCAGACCCTAGTAACAGCCCTTAATATAGTGTCAACCTCTTTGGCGTAATCATTCAACTTGTTTGATTTAATCTAGTGGGCCCCTGGTTGCATGCCAGGGAAATCATAGTGATGGTCCTCACAGACCCACCCCCTCCTCCCCAAACAGTAAACACCAACACTCCATACAACCTCGGTAGCCTCGGGTAATTCCTACTGGAGTGACTTCCGGAATCACAGGTCAGAGGTGTGGCAGAGGCTCTCACAATGACTGAGAGTCGTTAAAACCTAAAACCAATTCCTGCTCATTTCGGTATGCAGGTCTGAGCACCACACTGCTTTCATGGCTATGACCCATGCAGCTATCCCTGAACTTGCCTGAACTTGTTTTAATGCTCTGTTGTGGCTGTCCAGAAATTCTTGGTAATTTATATACGAAGAGGCCTGCATTTGCATTTTGCTTGGGTCCCAGAGGGTATGTAGCTGGCCAGTCACTTTAAATTATCTAGCAAGTTAGGGAAGCTGTGCCAGAAGCAGCTGGGTGTGGCCATGTCTGCTTCGAAGCTGGGAGTTGAGGTGAGTGAAATGGCTGGCATGGAGGGGGAACACCCCTGGGTGCCTGGGATGTGGTAGCTCTGCCAGGATGAATGGGGAACCACAAGAGCCTCCTGAGGGCACAGAATAGCATGCACTCTGAGGTACCATTTCTCAGAAAACTCCCCAACTCTTTCTAAAATCCTTAATTATGGGCCTTGCTCAGTTTCAGTCAGATTCTCCCTCTCTGGCTTTCCCTCTTCACAGGCGCCTGTCTGTAGGATGGTATTCTGTTTGCTTCATCTGTTCAGCTTGAGCTAAAGAGCTGTTAGAACTCTACCTCCACGCTGTTCCCCAGAGGCCCAAGGGCTTAAGTCTACTGGCTGGAGCCTCCAAGGAGTTCAAGGTCTGCTACAGCCCTTGAGGATGCTCAGAACCAGACACTGGGACAATCTGAGGCCACTCGCAGTCTAGAATGTGCATACAGACATCCTCTAGTACATCCTCTAAGAAGCAATCTCAGAAAAGCTCTCCAAGTATTTGTCAAGCTTGAGCATGCGGTGTGTGTGTGTGTGTGTGTGTGTGTGTGTGTGTGTGTGTGTGTGTGTGTGTGTGTGTGTGCATGTACACAGACTTACCCACCCATGCCTGAACAACTAGAGGCCAGAGGTTGAAACAAAGTGTCTTTCTCAGTCACCTTCAGTCTTATTTTTTAAGACAGGGTCCCTCACCTAACCTGGGGTTCATAGAGCAGCTACACTAGCTGGCGGGTGAGCCCCAAATCCTCCTGTCTCTATTTCCATTTCTGGGTGTGCTACATGGTGTGTGCTACGACTGCCCAGCTTTTTATATGAGCTCCATGAATATAAACTCAGATCCCCACGCCCGCACAGCAAAGAGCTTGCTGTTGAGCCATTTCCCCACCTGACATTGGTTCTTTCAGTGCTTCCGTGACTGTTTTATCAAAACTTCTATTAATGCTCTCAGACACGACAGACAGAAGTGGATGGATGCTCCTTACTCACACACACAGGGGGGAAGGGGGTAAGCAAGCCTACAACATGCACTGTATGATATCGGAGCAAAGCAACTGTCCAAAAAAAAAAAAAAAAAGCAATGCTCTCTGTATTTAGTAGCCATAAACACACCTCAGTGGCCTGCTTCCTGCTTGTTACTTCAGTCTATCTTAATCCCTGCTCGTGGCCTCTCCTCCAGAACCCTGAAATCAGCAGGAAGCAGGTATGTTTTATGGGCTGTGTCACTTAGCACCCGCCTGCACATCTTAATCAATGATGAAATAAGCGAGCTGAAGCAATCACCATCAAAGCTGGCGTGGCTCCTGGTCTGGCCACTCTTGGGAAAGCAAAGCCAGTTGCTTGGTTCCCGGTAAAAAGAAGAAAATGTAGGCCAGCAGACTCCTGAAACACAAGAGCCACGCCAACATACGGTGGGCAGAAAGAGTATCAACAGGAAAATAAAGGGTTCTCTGGGCATCTGTGTCAACAGGTGGCCCCAAGCACCCTTAACCTGTCTTTTGAAACACTTGCTCAAATGAGAGTTCCTGCTTCTCAAACTGGCCCTGGCCTGGACCCTTGCAATCACAATCACCTACTTATTTTAATATACAAGGCATCTCTGCCCACTCAGAAGACTAGAATAAATGGCTGGGCATTAAGGGAATATAAACAGCTTTAAGGCTACTAAGGTGTTCACGGTACCCATGACTGGAAAATGGCATTGAATCATGCAGACCCATGAGACAATAAGCAGAACCCAGCTCCAGTGGCTGTTTCACCCATAGTACGTACAAACAAACAAACAAATAGACAGACAAACAAGTGTTCCAGAGTTGTGGGAAGCAGAAGTGATACCTTGTAGGGGCATGTACATCCCAGACAGAGCAATGGGATAGCTGAGGTACTCAGAAACTGAGCTGAACAGCACCCCACAACATCCACAGAGTGTTCCAGTTCCATTCTGCCCACGTCCACCAAGTTCCTAAAATAAGCCAGTTCCTCCTAAATACTAACATAAACACCCCTGTAGAAGTGGACGTGGTATAAGGGACCCGATCTGTCAGGTCATCTTACGGGGGTCCAATTTTTAAAAAGCCTTCCAACTTCATCACACGCTAGCTCTGATCTCCACATATTTGGTTTTGGTCCTGAGTCTTTAACACGGGGTAATAATCAAGATGTAGCTTTCTTCAGCTTTTCGGTAACAGACCCAGACAGCCTAGCAAACAACTTCCCTCTCACCAAGCCTGCAGGCTCATCACTCCAAGACCAATGCTGCACTTCTTTCCAGAGCTCTCCTACTCATGAAGGCAAGGAACACACACACACACACACACACAGTATAATACGTAAAAACTCTAATAATGCATCTGTACATCCCATGTCAATTGTATATATTAAAAATATAAATAACAAAAATTTATTTTAAAGAAATCCTCCAATTTGGGTTAGTTTCCCTCTGGTCCATCTCCAAATGCAGATATTTTTAAAGAACCTAGCACCTTCACTATCAAATATCAGTATCACACTGTGAAATTCTGATAAAAGCTATAGAAAGAAATCGGCTGTCAGAAACCTTCAATTCCTGACCATCAAAATCCAACTTCATCCCAAAATAAAAAACATCACAGCCAGGTGGTGGTGGCACACACCTTTAATCCCAGCACTCGGGAGGCAGAGGCAGGCGGATTGCTGTGAGTTCGAAGCCAGCCTGGTCTACAAAGGGAGTCCAGGACAGCCAAGGCTACACAGAAAAACCCTGTCTCAAAAAACCAAAAGAAAAAAAAAACCAAAAAACAAACAAAAACAACAACAACAACAACAACAAACATCACGACCGGCCTTGTTGGGCTGACTCACTTTGGGCAGTGAGACAAGGAAGGACTCACAGAGGCTGAGCACAGAAACACAGGGCACAGCTTGGGTAGAGCAGAGCTGGGTTCCAAGCCCGGAAGACCATGGCCAGTTATGTGACTTTGGGCAAATTATGTGCTCTCCTGAGCTTCGGTTTTCCTCATCCTTTAAAACTAAAAGTACCTCATCTCCTATCTCACAGGCGACACTGTGCCTTCAACCTCATGACAGTAAACAGCACTCCCCCACACTTATTTGCAATGTGCCTTTTCTCAGTTTCAGTTTAATGTCAAATGGAAAATCCCAGAATTAAGTAATTTGCAGGTTTTAAGTAACTTTTATTATCATACTGCTATTTTATTATTTATCATATTTTACTGTGCATTTGCAACCAAAAACATATACAGATATGTTTGTAAGAAAAATATTCATCTTTATTTCAGTGACCCGCAGATGGGAGAGTTGAAGGGACTTCTATACTATTATATGATATAATGACATCAAAGTAATGTCTGTGTAAGTACATTCCATGCCGTTCGCATAACAACCAAGTCACCCAAAGTCCCTTTCTCAGAACATATTCTGTTGCCAAGCACAGTATCTGAAACTAGGTGGCTTCAGGCCCCCACTAGGGGTCTAGGACACAATCGCCAAGGAAAGAGTGACTACTGCATATCAGTAACGGGCACCATTCACGGTGGCCATTTTGTGCCGCTTATGTCTCTTCATCCTAAAACAAGAGTCAATACGATCGAGTCTGCACTCTGAAAATGACAAGGTTCAGCCCCATAGTTCTGCCGACCACGCAGCCAACAAAGACGGATGACCTACTACAGTCACACCCAGCTGCCATTTCCAGTCTACATGCTTATAAAATCATTCAGAAGAATTTCACGTCACTCCAAAAATTCCTAGTGGCATTGCACAAGCCCAGCGCCCCATCACCTAACTGGGATGTTATATTTAATTATCTGCAAACTGGGTCAGCTGGGTCCAGTCTCCCATCTACAATCTACGCCCCATAGGCCACAGTCAACCTCTTTACACATGGAACTGCCCTTCAATATGTTCACTGCCTTCTAACAAACCCCGTGACAATCGAACCCACAGGCATGTCTTAATTGTCCAGCCTCTCACGTGCCCAATTCAAATGTCCCCTTCCCTCTGCACCAACAGGTCTACTCTGACCAGTCACCTAACTCCCGACCTTATGTGGCAGTATACCTACACATCTACAAGTGCGTTACAGCATTGGCTTTCTGTTTCCCTTCACTTATAATAACTCACCTACATGGCTGTCTCTACAGCTGGCCCATGAGTTGCATCTTTCCTGCCTCTCAGCCTTAGTTTCTTGTCTCTCGGGCCTGAGTTAAACCACACATACAGTAGGCAGTCCAGAAAGTCTTACTGAATTATTTACTTAATTGGTTAATTGGTTTCAGAAGGCCTCTAATGAAATACATGCTTGGAGAGAAGGCAGGGCCGGGTCATTAGGCAATTCATTATTACAATGTCTTTGATTAGTCAGCTGTCACTCTGGGGAGCCCAGCAAGCTGAAGGGATACCCCAAACTGGTGGGTGCTTATCAGAGCCAAGAACAGGGAAAAGCAAGCGCAGTTCACCCTTGCCTGGGAACATGAACTGTTGCCTCGTCTTCCCTGATCTCTCTCCCTTACCTCTCTCTCATCACCAATTTTTATACATTCATTCACTCACTCAATAAATGCGATGTGCCAGGTACTTTCCTGATTCAAAATACAGCAGTAAGCCAAATGGAGTCCCCGACTTACAGCCTGGTACAGGTATCTCAGCCTCTGTCTAATGAATCGCCCAGGGATCTTACCCAAAGCCTTAGTAGGTCAATGGAGAGGCTGGGAAAATGCCTTTCAAACCCAGTCCCCATGGACGCTGATGCACAGTCTCCTCGTCACCAGGTTCCAGGCAGGAGCACTGGCTCTGAACGCTGGCAGCAGAGAGGGGTCATCCAGGAGTCTCAGAAAATGCCAATGCCTGGATCTCTTCCCCCAGAGCGTCTAGTCTAGTTTTTGCAGTGTAGTGTGGTATCGAGACTTAAGCTCTCTCCAACAAATACGTGAGGTTGACAACTACTGCCCTACTGGAAGAGAAGACCAAAAAAAAATAAAAATATTCCATCCAGCAAGTACTCTGAAGAGAAACAAGATAAGGTAAGCACAGGAACAGACCAGGGTGTGCATGACTTTGTATAAGAAGGGTAAAGAACACCCTTCTGAGGGGGTACCATTTGGACAGATGCTTGAAACAAAGTTCAAGGAATGAGTGGACAGTTATTTTAGCTCTGTCAACTAGAGCATACATAGCCCTGAGGCCACAGTATGCTTGGCATGAAATAGCAGAAGGGACTAACATGCAGGCACAACCGGTAGATGTCCCTGGAAACAGGCCTCCAATCATGGAAAACATGTTATCTAGTCTCAAAAGAAAAGCCGGCTACACAAAACCTGAAGAACTCTGGAGAGCCTGGGGGCAGAAAGATCACAAGTTCCAGGCCAGCCTGGGCCACCAAGTGAGACCCTATCTCAAATAACAAAACCGTTTTAAACAACAGGCCTGAAGGGGTTTAATACAATGATTTACATCTTAAACAGATAAATATCCCAATTACTAAACATAGATAAGGTGTGTTAGGTCACAAGAACCGTAGCAGATATATATCACAGCTAGGCACAGTGGCGCACGCCTCTAATCCCAGCACTCAGGAGGTAGAGGTAGGCAGACCTCTGTGAGTTCAAGGCCAGCCTGATCTACAAAGTGAGTCCCGGACAGCCAGGGCTGTGACACGGAGAAACTCAGTCTCAAAAACCCGAAAACAGATGCATATCACATTTCTACCTCAGAGGTAAGTGACCAGATCCCCAAGGGAGGCAGGACCATTTCCTAGGATCATAAATCTACCTGCTGTCCTGACCGACTTCAAGATTGACTCCCTTTCCAACATACTTAACCACCCACGGCGCTGTTGTGCCTTACACTCCACACATGCCCTCACATCAGGCAGCAAGGAGCAAAGAGAGTGGTGTTAAGAGACGAGAGGAAAAGGGCGAAGTGATGGGGCTGGGGGCAGTGCTCAGCCAGGAAAGCAGAGCTAGAGAAAAACACATGCTGGAGATTGCTGGTCAGGCACCTGATCCCTGCACAAGCCAAGAGACAGGGGACGGACCTTAATGCCACATCAACCCTGCTAGGCCAAAATACTTCACAGCTAACCAAACACCAGCCGGACACGTCTACAGAGATATTTTCATGGGTGCAATGAATGTCAAAATCAACAGATCAACAGGTCTGTTTTGTGGAGTAGGAAGTAAACCCAGGGTCTCTCTGCGTGCTAAGCAAGTATAACCCCAACCCTAATCAGTAATGTTACTCTCTGTAATGTGGGTGCGCTGCACCCAATCAGGGGGAAGGTCTTGAGAGGTGAGACCCTGAGGTCCTCTGGGGAACAGGGAGTCCAGCCTTCAAGCTGCCTTTGGACTTGAAGTTCCAACATCAATGCTTCTCTTCTTCTCCGGCCATCCAACACCACCATGGCACGAGACAACCTTCCAAGAACCAACTTCCGTGTCAGTCTCTCTCTCCTTCTCTGTACATGTACACGTAAACAGACATAAGCGCGCGCGCGCGCACACACACACACACACACACACACACACACACACACGCCTATCAATCTATTTATACCAATTTCAATATTAATCCCCTGTTGGTTCTGCTACTCTGGGGTAAGCCTGATCTATCCAAGGTACAACCAGAAACACCACTATATCTATAATTTGGTGATAAGTCTCTGAGAGGTTTGCCAAGGCCATGTCTGTAGGAAAGGATGACCTGAGGCCACCTCCCACCACTGCAGCTGGCATTTCATCAAAACTCTCTGACAAGATTAAATTGCTAAATTCTGAGCACATGTAGAATGTTTCTTACTACGCATATGTTCCTTTAAAAAAAAAAAAAAGATTAGGTGGATGCAATAAGGCCTGGGGCACAGCAAGAAACACTCTTCACTTTCTCTGGGTACCACGTCTCAAACCTTCACCTGAGGGCTAAACAAAAATCCTTTGTTGTATGAGGCTTAGTTGTTGGGCTGGGGGTGGGGGGGAATGGTGGGAAATTAACAGTCACGATGTCTGGCTACAAGACATGGGGTAATATTGGAAATGGCTGGAGCTTGGACAAATAAGCAGAAAGTGGGGGGGAGGTGGGGCAGGGGCGGGACAGCAAACAGTGACCGGAGATGCAATCCCATCCACAGAGGCTGTGGGGAACAGTTGGGCAACACTGTTCACGTCTCCCTCAAAAGTGTTGATCCAGACACAAGGAAATGGCACAGCACCAGCACTTCTGAGGCGTTACTCTCTATACATTATTCATGTTAAGTCACAGGACCCAGGGACACTGTCCCCCTGTCTGACAGCATCTAAGAAACGATTTAAAGAGGAATGTTCAGAAACTGAAAGAGTGGTGTGTATCAGGCCGTGGGAAATGAGGGTGCCAAAAACCACCACGCTCACCTTAAGAACAAATAGTTGGGGGTCAGAGACATAGATAGCATCTACGTGAGGGTGCAGGATGAAAGACCTATTGTATATGCCGCGGAGTAACCTTTGCCCTCTACAAATGGGATACAGAAATCTAATCTCGTGGGCAGAGAAGCACCTAAAACTCTACAGGACTATCCTTCAATCCTAAAATAAGCCCATCCTAACAATAAAGTCTCCGGTGAGACCACAGGAAGAGGACCCTGCAGCAGCCTGCACGGTGGTTCTGGGATGAGATAGGTGGTGCTACTCTCCTTCTACCTAGACAGGGAATGAGTCAACCGAGTTCACGTAAGGAGCAAGAATAAATAATGGGCCGAATCTATGTCAAAAAGTCTAGAGAAATGTGGCTGGGAAAGAAAAGAGACAGATGGGTGGAAACCTAATGCCAGCCTTGGTTCTCTGGGGACACTCAGATCATCCAAAGGATAGCCAAAGACCTTTCATGCTATTTGCTCAGACTACTGATTAGTATTGGCTATACTGCAGAGCACTGCAATGACTTCACAGTTACTGTGGTCCTGGTGGGAGGGGACCACGATGTCTAACTCCCTCTCGGCTCACTGATCCTTGTAAGAGTCAAGAGTAGGAGGCAGTTTTCTTGACATGACCTAAAGGAAGGCTAGTGAGCATATCTCCTCCCCACAACCATCATGTCCTGAAAGCTCTACCAAAAGCTCTACTTGGGGTTCAGGAACTGCAGGTGCCAATCAGAAGGCAATTTTCAAATAACTAAGACTTTCTAAGAAGAGCACTACTGTCTACCAGCAGCTTCCATTGGCTTGAATCCTCTAAAAAAACATCCTAAGAGCTCAGGGCCCCCAAGGCATCTGGCCCGTTTCAATGAGAGCAACAGTTGGTCTGGAAAAATGGTTCAGCAATTAAGAGTGTACCTAAACTGCCGTTGCAGAGGACCTGAGTTTAGCTTCCAGTGCCCATATTAGGCAGCTCACAATTGCCTATAGTCTCAGCTCCTTGGGATCCCATGCCTTCTTCCTCTGGCCTCCACAGGCACCTGTGCTCATGTGCACAGATATACAAACATAGAATTCAAACTTAAAAACATACAATGATGATGATGATGATGAAGAAGATGATGATGATGATTATAATAGTAATAGCAGCCGCATTGGCCAATATCTGGAGCCTTTTCCAGACCATAACAGGCTTTTAAAGCCTCGTGATCAGGACTATGAGCTCAACCCTATTTCTATAACTCTCTTGCCTTCTGTTCACTAGAGTGAGACTAATGACCGTGGCAACCACCTGTGGTTTTGACACTAGCATGAAACAAACAGGTATAGAACTTGGACCAGTATCCGTAACATGTTGACACATAATAAGTAAGGCTTGACGACTGCTTCAACCCCAGGGGACAGGCACTCAGGGAAGCTCAATCACTTCCTTAGTGACAAGCAAAAGCGGAGCTTTGCACAGAAGGTGTGGGGTAACAAAGATAAGAGCAGGCAAGGGGTGTGTGTGTGTGTGTGTGTGTGTGTGTGTGTGTGTGTGTGTGTTGGGAGGGGATGGATAAGTGTGTTTTGGGGTTGAGGAGGTATCTAAGTGACCAAAAGACCCATGGAGTTTCTGAAGGGAACAGAACAGTAAGAAAACACAAGTAACCACGAAGACAATTTCTGATATAACAGAAAGTCAAAAAGTCCCCTTTCTATAGCCCAGGCCAGAATTATCCATACACCTTTGTCATAGCTAATTAACACACTGCAGGCCAATTAACATTCTGCAAATCAAATATGTGAATTGGGACCACCTGTGTAGTAAAGAGAAGGGGTATGCTGTGACAAGGTTCCCGGGAGAGTCAATATAAGGGGATATGTGGATGGAAGAGGGAAGAAGAAGGGAGAGAAGAAGAAGAAAGAGAAGTACAGGAAAGGGAATGGGGAGAGGAAGAGGGAGACTGAGATCAGAAAGAAGTGGTCCGTATGAGCATGCAAGCCCAAAATCTGCAGGGAGGGCCAGGAGGCTGGAAACGCAGCCAAGAGCCAATACAGCAGATCTAGTCCCAAGGCCACCGGGTGTCAGGGTTCCCTCTTGTTACTGGAACCCAGTGTTTTCTTCTGTTCAGGCCTTCAACTGAAGGACAAAACCGGGCCACCCCACAATCCGCAGGACTCCTTCAAAACTACCTACACAGAAACACTCACAGTAATGTTCCATCATACAGTGTGCACCATGGCCCAGCCAAGCAGGCAGAAACCAGCCACCACATATGCTGGGATGTCAACCTTCTGAGATCTCACACCACCTAAAACAAGCATCGTCAACAACGAGAATTCTCCTTACAACTTCCTTCAAAAGAAGAAACACAAGTCTGGGGAGGTAGGCCAGTTGGTAAAGTGCTTGCCTCACAAGCATGGGAAAGCAGTTCAGCTCCCCCCAGACCAATATCCAAATGCCAGGCATGGTGGTGCACAGTTTTAATCCCAGCACTGGGGATGCGGAGACAGAGACACTAGATAGCTTGTCTAGTCTAACCAGTGAGCTCCAGTCCAATGTGAAGCCCTATACATGGATGAATGAATGAATGAATGAATGAACGAATGAGTAAATAAATAAGCAAACAAATGGGAGTGGGTAGAGATCCTGATGCTACATGAGACTGTCCTCTGACCTCCATAAGTGTGTGTATACACACACACACACACACACACACACACAAGAGAAAGAGGGGGGGGAGGAGAAGGGAAAAAAATCTATTAAATCAAGACATGGCTCTCTGGGTGGGCAGGCAGAAGTAAAATACAGGAACTAGGAACCACTATCCTTCAGTCGGCTGTTAACTGGCAAGCATCCATTTCCTCCCTGCTTTGCAACTCACGCATGTTTCCCTGGGCCTGAGTCAACTATTACATGTAAAACAGAGCAAAGGGGAAACTCAAGCTTTCGGGCCACTGGAGAGAGCCTACCAACTCCAGGGCAGCCCACCTCTGTGACTGCTACTGAACACTGTCCACTTTATAGTGGAGTAGCAATGCTGGGTGACAGTTTGTGGGCTCGGGCCTTGTGTTCTCATGTACTCTACTGCAGGTCCTCACACATCTCTCTATTCTCACACAGTGTCTGGCTGAGCATGAGTAACAACAAATGCTCATTGATGGCTGAAAAACAAGGTGGGTGTGGGCACGGACAACAAAAATAAACCAGTGGAAAAGCTCAAGTGGTACTGGACTTCAGCCTTGTGAAAGATACAAACAGCTCTAAAAACTGACTCACAGGATCAGAAGCCAGGAAGGATCACAAGTGAAGGTTTTTTTTTTTTTAAATGTCTAGAATAAAGCAACACCCATCTCCCTGGTGGTGTAATACAAAGGACCCTGTGTTAGCATGGCGAGTCTTAGACAAGGGGACACACACATATACCAGGAGAAAGCCAGGGCCATCTCTGACGTCAAACTGCCAGTGGCAATAATCTCCCAGGGATGGGGCACCATGACCCCACGTCTCCTCAAGAAAAGTTACAGCACCAGGACACTTCTAGCTCTGACCTCAGGCTACTTTTCCATCATCCAGTGAGCCTCTCACCTGGCCTGGTCAATAGCCTGCAGTATAACAGAAGTCCCATACAGCACAGGGCTCTCTAATCCTGAACTGGAGCTGCATCCATCCGCCCCGGGACCCCTCGCTTTGACTTATTCCCAGGCTGATTAAAAGCACTGAGGCTGCTAATGTCGTTCATGACACTGGGGTAGCAGTGGGAGTCGTCTCCCGTTTGAAACAAGGGTTTCCCAGCAGGAAAGAGTCTGCTCACAACTGAGGTAAGAACAGAATGCTGGTGCGAACAATCTCTCTACTCAATGAGGCTGAGAAAATCATGAATACAACTGGCCAAAGGAAGAACTGATGCATGTCAAGGGGCTTATGAGCCACTTTGTGCACACATGCGCAGTCATGGGGAAGAGGCAGAGATAAACAACAATTATATCTGAGGGTGGGGTGGGTAAGAACGAAGTCTGTGGCCGTCTGGATGTGGTGGCACATCCCTCTAATGTCAGCATTCAGGAGGCAGAGGTGGACAATCCTGATATAGTGAGTTCAAGGTTAGCTGTTAGCACTGGTTTTTTTTTCCGGTCTACTTTATTTAGTTTATTTTATCAACCACCCTTCTGCACCCCAAACCCCAACACTAGGTAGGCAAGAAAGAAGATTAGAGGGGAGAGTGGGCGTAGCTTTCCTTAGACTGCTTCCTGCTGACTAGGGGCTTTGAGTTCCTTGGGGCAGGACTGATCTTCACTGACAGGATATCCAATTTTTTTCTACTTTGTCTCTGCACACATCCACTTGACAAACACAACAAATCGCGGCAGCAGGGGGAAGCAGCAGCTGTCTGTTAGAAGCTGGTCTCTCTTGGGGCTCTGGTATTTATCCCCTCTGAAAAGTTCCCAGAAGTCCAAATGTCCTCAGCTGGCAAAATCAGGCCCCCCGCTAGAGCACAGGGCAAATCATAATCCCCTGCTGTGACACACCAGGGATTAAATCAAAACATTTGCATAACATAACTGGGTTTTTTTTTTAAGAAACCAAAACCTTCACTACAGGTAGCCATGGTGAGATCTTTTCTCAAAAACAGACACCAAAATATAATAATATATATGCCAAAAATGAAACCTACTTCTTTGTATGTTAATCAAAAAGTTAGTGCTAATTTTAAACATACACACGTACTTCCCCCCTCAAAATCCAAAAACACATCTTGGGAACAGCATGATTAGGAGCCAGCAAGTAGATAAAAGCATTCAGTACACAAATTTGAGGATCCTTTCAAAAACCCCCTGGGATCTGTGGTAGGAGGAACAGACACTTGAAAGCTATCCCCTGACCTTGATACACATACTATGAAACAGACACAGACAGACAGACCGACACACACACACACTCAAATAAAACCCTAAAATTAATAGCTAGGTTCTAGTCCAAACAGGTCAATAATGGCCCTGTGAGGAGAAGTGTCAAGTCACTGACAGAAGCCTAGGACCAGGTGTCCTCACTCCACTCCCCATGACACTTTCTGCTCTGATGCTCTCTGGGATACACCACTTGGACACCTGCCACATATATGACTTGGAACCCCAGGGAACAACCAAACAGAAGTCCTAAACTTATTTGAGAGATGGTGGAGGCAGTTACTGAGGAGGGTAATTCTTCCCTTGAACTAAGAGAAGGAACCTCATTGGAGACCAAGCATCCCATTGTCCCACCAATGAGGCCCTGCTGTATTGGTTCCCATAGCTCCAAAACCCCTCGCATTTTGGTGAATTTCAAGTGAAAAGCAATCCTTCACGATGACAGAATTCTCAGTATCGGCCTGCTGTTCTGAACCAGAAGAGACAAGCAGGAGTGTCAGATAGCCTCATGCGAAAGAAATACACAGCAAGAATGAAAGGCAATCGCGTGTGTCCAGCTGAGATAGAGAAGTCTCCCAGCTTAGGCTGACACAGGCTGTGCTCCTGTGCTGAGCACGGCTGCCTACAACATGAGCTTTGCCAATAGGAAATGGATCCATACCTCAAGCTGTCCTGTTCTTCCTTCTGTTTTTTTTTTTTTTTTTAATCTACTTATTTATTGGGACTGGGGGATTGAACACGGGGTGTCACTCATCCACTGCAGGCTTGTCCACCGCTGAAGTCTATACCCAGCTTTCTTTTTCAATCTTTCATTTGCAGACAATGTCTCACTAAACTGTCCAGGCCTGTCTTTAACTAGCTCTAGCCCAAGCTGACTGTAAACTTGTGATGCTCCTGCTTCAGCATCCTGAGTAGCTAAAATTACAGACCTGCACCAGGCCTGACTCACTCATTTCTTTCCTTCCTTTAATCCCCCGCCCCTCCTTCTTCCCATTTGGTTTCAGCACTAGGAATTGAACCAGCACCCTACAATGCTAAACGGGTGCTGTTAACATATATTCCCAGCCCCTCCCCCACATCTTTCATTTTTACTTTTCATTTTGAGATAGGGTATTTCTAAGTTGCAGAGACTAGAGATGAACTTGCTATTCCCCTTACTTAAACCCTCCTGGCTTCAGCGTCCTAAGTTGCTGGTTGGTTAGGCCCGGTTTCAAGATGGAACCTGGGGCCACATATGCTTAGGCAACCATTCTACCACTGAATTACATACCCAGCCGTTTAACCCTTTAACTTTTTTTTTTTTTAAATTAAAGACAGGGTCTCACTAAGTTGCCCAGACTGACCTCGAACGCGTGAGCCTCTGCTCTCAGCTTCCTGAGTAACCTGACTACAAGAATGCACCAGCACATTTGGTTGGGGCTTTATTAATTTTGCGGCTACCCATCTGAGACACAGGGGGACGAGAATTCTTTCTCTCAGCATATCATTTTCCTCTCTAGCCTCATTTCCACCGCTGTTCTTCAAGAATCTGAGCTTGAGCCCTTCTGTTTACTTTCGTCTGAGTTCCCTGAGGTCAGATTGTTGATGTCTGTGCTGGCCACTGATTAGCATTCTGACTTCAATTCCTTCTTCAGAGTCAGCCAAAGGAGTCCAAGAAGTTGGCCACAAGTACCGCCTGGGAACAATAGGCCCTTTCTACCAAATACAGGTTTGTCTTCCTTTTCAAACTCACAGGAGTTGGTGCTCTGGCAGAGAGGGCCACCTGAGGGGACAGACTGCTCATTGTGAAGCAGAGGGCTCCCCAAACAGGAAAAACCAACAGCAGGTCATATGGCCAACAAAGTCAAGATTTTAGCCCCAGTTCCATTTATAGAATGTGAAAGGTAAATCTGATGCCCTGTAACAGCACAAACAGATACAGTCATGAAAGCAATTGTCCTAGAAATATCAGGCATTGGCCCAGAAGGGCAATGTGGCAGCCACACTGGGACTCTCCTGGCTAACCCACCTGATTACTTGGAAGTCTTTCTCATTTGCCTGTCACGTTCACAAAGAACAGCCAAGCTGACCCTACTGCCTCTCCAGTACCTCACATGAGGTCCCTAGAAAGATCCAGTGCTGGAGCTTAAGCAATAGCCCAATGGGTAAGAGCACTTGCTGTTCAAGCATAAGGACCAGAGTTCAAATCCTTTGCACCCACTAAAAAGCACAGTGTTGTCACATGGCTGTCCATAACCCCAGTGCTGTTGAAAGCAGAGACAAGAGGATCACCGGGGCCCGCTGTCTGTCAGCCTAGCTCTGAGTTCAATACAGGAGCTATGAGACCCTACATACATGCACCCGTGCACGCATACGCGCACACACACACACACACACAGGCACACACATGTGCACCAACACTAATACAACCCCACAAACAAACAGGGATGGGAAGAAAGGAAGGGGAGAAAATGGGTAGGAAGGGAGCCTGCCCAGTTCCACCTAGATGAGGCCTGGGTGACCTAGGAGGTCGGAAGGCGTGCTCATCACAGAAGCTCAGAGCACATCGTTTTACTCTTACTAAGAAGAGCCAATTAATGAGCCATGAAAGCTGAAGCTTGCCACCTGTTTCCGTACTTTTTGGGATTTTGCTCAGCACAGCCCCTTGACAGAGAGCCTTGCAGTGGGGAAGGGACCCTGTGGTTGCAGCTGGACTCCCTGGAGAAGGGACACGGCATCTCATCCAGTCTGCCCTTCACCAGCTGGGCAACAAAACCTGCCCGTGGGTGTTAGTGAGTGTCATGTGTCCCAGGATAGTCAGAACGGCCTCCTGTTTTCCTAACACCGTTATCATCGGTAAGGAATGAGATAACCATAGTAAATAGCTCAAAATTTTTAAAAAGCTGCTTTCCAAATGAAAGGCTCTGTTATTTTCATTATTTGGTGGAAGCTGGACCTGGGGACATCGAGAGCCAGGACACAAGGCTGGTGCACAGTAGCAGAGGGACACTGGCTTTTTAAGGAGCTCTTGGCAGGGAACCTTCCAGAGGCCTCATGAAGCACTGAAATCCAAGGCCCTGCAAATCCAGAAATGACTGAAGCAGAGATGGCGGCCCACTGACAGACCCTGTGACTCCATACGACAGTCTCTCATTAAGCCTGTGTGTCTGCTTCACAGACATCTCTGAGGGCTCTGAGCACCCTAGCAGGCACTTACCCCCTGCCCAATGTCTGTGGTGATGGGGGAGCCCAGACGTGGGCAACTCTGCCAGCTGTACTGCTTGTTCTAATCTTCTAGGGAAATAGTCTTCCCATTATGAGGAACCCTGTGGTTACAGGCAAGTATTTCCCTTCAGAGTTCCTTTCACAGTTTTGAAAAGGAATACTGTTTGGTTATGGAGGACTGTTTGTTTTCTGTTGTCCTCTTCTATGTGGCTTTATGCTTTTGCTAATGTGTTAGTATTTTAAGTTGGGCTTCCTAAATTCTGTGTCTGTGTCCTTAAATCAAAGGATCAGGTCCAACCAGTCTTAAGTCAAGATGTGCTTTTAGCTATTCAGGTTGAGAAGAACTGGGCAGCCTAACGTTCTGCTTATTGGTCACAAAACTGTTCCATTATCCCAATGCTGATAATCAAATCTAACACTGCTCAAAACCAATTGAAGGCTAGAGAAGTAAGGGAGCCAGACAGTCACACGCATGCGCGCGTGCACACACACACACACACACACACACACACAGCAAAACCCATGCATACCACATATAACACACACACGACACAACACACAGTGTCCCTACCACCCCAAACACACTACACCACAAACCACATACATCACACACACACACCATGACACAAAACACAGCACACACACACCCCAATACATACCACACCACAAACCACATACATAACACAGGGCGGGAAGAGGGAGGGAGAGAAAGGGGTGGGTAGAGAAGGAGAGAAAGGCGGAGGGGAGGGGGGAGATTGGGGAGAGGGCAAGGGAGAGCGCACTAGAGCCTGGATTAATAAAACTTCGACAACTCAAATTTTGAAGAGCTTCTGGCCTTCTAAATAAACATTACTCAGTGAGAAGCCCTCAAGCCTCACTTCCCAGAGCAATTTCCTTTTTCTCCTCCTGTTTCTATGTGACATCGATTATCTCCTGCTTTTAGTGCATTCATACTGGACCGCAGGAACAACAAAGAAAGAGGAAAAGGCCTCCTCTTCCTTCCTTCCTTCCTTCCTTCTACTTCCTGTTTGCCTCCCTCCTGCCCTCCCTTCCTTCCTTGGCCTCCAGGCTGCCATCCCCTCTGGTGCTTGTCATTCAGCCGCAGACCTTGGCGGTCCCCTCAGCAGCTGTCACTCACTCCTCTAATAACTTCTTGAGGCCCTACCGTGGTCACCCAGTGTGTGATGGGAGGAGGAAACACAGCAAAGACCTCACGTGGCCCAGGCTCTGCTTTCACGGTGCTTGTCTGACAATGGTGACGCAGACAAAATAACCACTGCACAGACAAAATACATGCCAGCTGCAATAGCACCCATGAAGAAACAAAGAAAAGTCTGAGATAAAAAGCTTCAGAGAGAGAACCTGAAAATGCTTTGGCATGGCCAGATAGCTGCCTGTCACTAGCCTGTTCTCATTTGTTTGCCCTCCCTCTCCTCCCTTGTCTGTCTGTCTGTCTGTCTGTCTGTCTCTCTCTCTCTCTCTCTCTCTCTCTCTCTCTCCCCTCCCCTCCCTCCCTTCTTTTCCTTTCTTTTCTCCTTTTAGATGGTTATGAATAGACATGTATGTGATTAGAACAGTTACCTATGACTCCTAAAATCTACCTCAAATCTTAAAGTCAAAGAAGTATGTAACAGATCAGTGTAAAGGCCAATCCAGGAAACTTCCCACCTCTGTCATTTCAGCCTCTGAGAATTCCCGTCTCCCTGGCGGCCGTTCTGAGGACCCTGGCGGGCTCTACAGATGGTCTGAAATATCTGCTACGGCCAGTCATACACTTCCTTTCACTCAGTGCTCCTGGGAAATTAAAAGTGACTGATGAAGCAGCTGCAAAGTAAACACCCAGCCCCTACAATAAAGCTGATCGGGGGTCCATGGTGTGCCATGCTACTCGGTATTGTTTTCAATTGGCTTGCCCGGAAGTACTTGTGACTGTTTTTATGCCAAATATTATCATCAGTCCATTTAAAATTTTACTATATTTATTTGCATACGAGGGCACACATGCCATGGTGTGCACATGGAGGAGTCAGCTCTTGTCTGCCACCTTTAGAGTCTCAGGATTTGAACTCAGGCTGTCAGGCTTGGTGGCAAGCTCCTCTAGCCACGGAGCCATCCTGCTGGCCTTTACTCAGCCCGTGATCTCCAAATTTTTCCAACCTTTTCTTTTAAAACCCACACTTCAAATGTTGGCTTATTTTTATCTCTTGATCTTCTATGCTTATACATCTTTGAAAGTAGTGACTAAAGCGGAAAACATTGTGATGGGGAACTGACTAATGCAAAGGTTAGTGGGAAGGTTATTTTCCTTGAAACTTTTTTATTATTTTTTTTACGTCTCAACACTTTCTTCACTCAACACTTAGTCAGGTGATGACTCCTTCAGCATTTGTGCCGAGTAGTATTTCCCCTTTCTCTGTGTACAGCCTCGTATGACTTTTAAAAGATACTGAATTTGTTTTGCTCTTTAGTTCCAAGGTAATCTGACATTTTACCATCGGGACTATACACTGCATGTGGGCCACTGCTGCAACTGTGTGTGTTTCCTGCTTAGCTTACTATCAAAGCACTTTTTGAAGAACCAAGTAAATTCTTTCCAGATCATTAGCTAGGCCCTAGGAGAGGTGATTTTGAAATTAACTCAGCTTTATTCTCGAAATCCTAAGGGCTTTGGTTTGTTTGCTTGTTTTATTTGTTTTGTTTTTTTGTTGTTTTTGGTTTGGCTTTCTGAGACAGGTTCTTCACGTAGCCCAGGCTGGCCTAGAACTCCCTATTTGCTGAAGCTGACTTTGAATTACTGATCCCCCTGTGCGTGAGAACTGCAGGCCTGTGTGCGTCTTGCCCTACTTCCAACTGGAAAGTTTATATACTTAAGGGAAAATTTCATTTGAGTTCTGCAGCTGTCAAGGGATCAGAGAAGGCTGGAAGTGGTGGGCAGTTCTCAGGCAGCATGGCTGACTGATTCTAATTAGTTGCATTTGGCTACTCTGTGTCGCTCCCATTCCTTAAGCGCTGCCCCTATCTAACTGTAGAAAGCACATCACTTGGTACGCAGGGCACTACTACAAACTACCCTTGAGTGTAAGCCTGAAGGAAGGAACCCACCCAGCTTGTCTTTTATAAATTAATTAACTCTTACCCATTGGGCTATAATAGAGAAAGATCTGGCAGAGGCTTTGCAAAAACAGAACTCTACGTGGAGTGGAAACTTTAAGAATTTCAGCACATACAAAGGCAGCTAGCTACACCACGAACAAACCCTTGTCAGTGACCACCTTGGTCAAGGCCCTTGGCATCTCTTGCCTAAAAGGTAGCAAGCAATACCACAGCTCCTTTCTCTCCTTCAACCCTGCCCACTGGCGAGGACCATCTCCTCCTATTCCAATCCATCTTGCACCCCACAGGTTCAAGTGCATCAATGTAGCTGCATAGAGCCTTTCAGCTAGCTAGCCCACACCCTCAAGTCCTCACACGGAATCCACGCACCTGAAGTCTCCCACCATCCCCCCCATCTCCGCCTTCTGCTCACACAGTGCAGCTCCTTGCGGCTCTTCCAGGCAGCCATGTGTTTTCACTTGTCTGAGCTCAGGCCATTCCTGGGATGCCATTCGCATCTTTCTCCACCTTGAACACCTTCTCCACTTTCAGGCTCATTTGAAATCCGACCTCTTCTTTGACCCTTTCTAAAGCTCTCCGCGAGCCTCGGGAGATCATGCGGAGTCCCTAGAGCCCTCCTTCAGCACACACCGCCTGGCACTAGGATAAGCAGAGTTCACTACCGTCTCTTCCACACGACTATGTACTCCCCGGTCATGC
Source organism: Acomys minous (assembly GCF_964271855.1). Classification (NCBI taxonomy): domain Eukaryota; kingdom Metazoa; phylum Chordata; class Mammalia; order Rodentia; family Muridae; genus Acomys; species Acomys minous. The sequence goes on from NC_140500.1 coordinate 15,615,474, forward strand.
ATGGGCCCCTGGTATGCAGTTTTTCTACTTGGCTCTCCCGAAGAAGACAGTTCAGGAAAATAGGCCATGCCTTAAGAAGTGTCATTCAAGGAAAAGGTCACAGCCAGGTCTGGAGGAAAAGTCCCACTCTGGCTACACACACTTACAAACACTTTGAGTCTTAGAAGACAGCGCATGGGGGCTGCAGAGATGGCAGAGCAGTCAGTTAACACTTGCTGCTCTGCCAGGAGACCCGGGTTCATTCACAACACCCACATGGCAGCTCACAGCTGCCTATGACTATAGTTCTGGGGCGTCCAATGCCCTCTTCTGGCTCTGCAGCACCAGACACTCACGGGATACTCTTTAGACTCTTTAAGAAAATGACTGGTTTAAAGAGGAATGGATTTCTGGCACTTAGTACAACAGGAAAAAAAAGCCTTTTAACACCACACTAAGTGAAAAGGCCAGTCACAGACGGGCAAATACTTTTTTATTTCACTCACGTGAGATATCTAAAGTAGTCACAATTCACAAAAGACAGAAAGCAGGTATGTGGAGCTAGACAAAGAAGGGAGTGTTTGTTTTAATGAGGACGGTTTCCATTGGAAAAGACAGAAATGTCCTGGAGACAGACGGTGGTGATGGCTGTCAACAGTGTGACTATACCCAATGCCACTGAATTACATACTCAAAAAGAGTTTAAGAGGTCAACGTTATGTTGTGTGCATTTTACCACAATTAGTGAAATAGAAAAGTAAATACACAATGGTTGGTAGCCCCCCCCCAAAAAAAAAGAAAGAAAGAAAGAAAAAATGGGGGAAGGAGAGAGAAATGAAAGATAACGATACATTGGGTTTAAATTTGTTCCCCACATATTAGATTATGGAGTAAGGAAGCCTTAAGATAGGAGCTGTGGAAGCACAGACTGGACACTCCGTCTTCCACAGAGGAAACAAGTACGAGAAACACATTTAAACACTTCCTCTTCAAGCCAACTAGCACTGAGTGTACAGGATCCAGACCCCATGCTGGGCACACAAGCTACAGTGATGGCCTGGCATGGATGGGGCTCATAAAAAGAAACAGAGGTGTAGAACTGGAGGGAAGTTAACCTGGAGTTCGAGGAGGTTTCCCAGTCAGCAGTGAGTTCCGAGAAGACAACTTCAAACTTCGTCCTGTCTGCACCTTTTAGCCCTCACTAGCAAACGAAGAGGGCTGACTTCCCTTGCTTGGGGGTTCTTGCAGCTGGAAGGCCCCGTCCCTCTCCTCTTTAGGACAAAGATGCTGTCCTCAGCTCAACACTCCTGACATCAGCATGGAGCTGACGCAGAAGGACAATCTCTGATCTTCAGGACCAGAGCACTACAGCTGTCCTTCCTTCGCCTTGTGAAAGAGTTCAACAATCATTAAATCCAGTCTGTGCTTCATTTGTCCCTATACTTACAGACTTTAAAGGACCTTGCAGCACAGCTCTATATGGAAGAAAGCACACACACACAAAACTGAAGGTTTGTTTAAACTCTAAAATATAAATTTTATAATAAATTTTATAGAAATAGATTTCATGTATTGCTCAAGATCCACATACAGATGGCTTTACAGGTTAGGAAAGTTAAATAAACAAAAAATTCTG